>NC_056743.1:1813179925-1813477425 GCF_019279795.1 Protopterus annectens
CAGAAAAAAACGTAGAACGTGGGCATTTTGCCATGTTAGTCTAGACAAATCAAACATATGGACCTTCACTAATGACCCATACCTGTCTTGCTGTCTTTTTCATCGGGTACATGGTTAGAAGAAGCCAGAGGTTTAGAGTCACCATATTTATCTATAGCGATGACCGCTGGGTCAGAAAGTATGTCAGTTTTTTTTAGGTGCAATCTAGAGTAGCAAAACTAGCATTAAATGCATCCTCCAAGGCCTTTATCACTGGAGGGATGGCTAAGGACTTGAAAGCCTCCATACTGAACAGGTCATAATACTTGTTTTGTGCCTCTGGAAGTTCCTTTAACTCCCATTTGAAGCAATCCTTTATATTATATATCATGTCAGAGAAAGAAATTTCCTCATTTGGGGAATATGAAGACAAACGTCTCCTCAAATTTGAATTCATAAAGAATAGGGAAAGAGTTGAGAGGCAAAGTCAAGACCTTCTTTTTCAGTGTCTGAGACTACCTCCCCTTCAGAGGAAGACAGAGGTCTCTTCTCCTTAGCCTGATTAGGTACCTAGGTAGGAAACTGAAAAGACTACAAAGCCCAGAAAATTCCTTGGCAAAATTGCACAAGTCTTCCCAGGAGCCCTTCAAACTACAAGGAGTTGAAAGGGGGACAAATGATTTGTCTCTTCAGACATTTCTGGGAGGGTTTCTAGTCTGATAATCTTAGATGAATCAAAGATGTGGATCTCCAATAATGTCCCAGCTACTTCCTGTCTTACTAGGTCCTTCAGTAAGGACAAAAATCAGTTCTCCCTTCTCAGCTGTGTGTGCCTGAAGTCTGGTTTGATTAGATGTGTGGGTTTTCTGGGCCTTAGCAGCTTCATGTGGTACCTCAATAGAGGGACAGTGTAGATCACACTGATAATCTGAGGGATCCAAAACTACCATACTGGAAAGTCCAATTATATAAGTAAACTCACCATAATAGTAGATGCTCAAATTGTCACTGCTGCAGTAGCCCTAACTATATAGCTTATATCCTGCATAGGATATAATAGACGGTTAGCTTCCATAGCACCCAAATCATTGCTGTCTTGAGCTAGGTAGGTAGAAAATCAGTAGTATGTGCACAAATTCCTTCAGAGCTTTCATGCTATCTGAAAAAGACAGGCAAGAGCCCTGAAATAAGTCAATGACAGTTACAAAAAAAATCAATGTCCTGGCAAGCTAAAAGCATATAAAAATAAGGGGACTGTAGGGACGTAGCAGCTACTGCAGCAGTGATCTATTCAAACATCTACTATTATGGTAAGTTTACTTATACATCTGTACTATGTTCATTATTAGATTACTACTGCCATAGTCTTAGCTGTAAGAGTAGACTACCATAACTTAGAAAGTTTGGCAGGAGGAAGGATGAGAGTCCAGGAGCACCTGAAGCATGATTTTACCAAGTCCTGCTGTAGACCTGGAAAACAATTCTAGTTTTGTTGCTTTATGAAAGTAGGTAGAGAGGACCAAGTGGCTACCTCTAGAATACTTCTAGTGTCCACCACTTTTCAAAAAAAAAAAAAACACACAGAAGATGCCAGCGCCCTAGTAGAATGGATCTTGTCTCTGCCTGAAATTGACCTGTTATGGTGGAAGTGACAAAAAGAAATGGTATGTGACAACTATGTGGAAATTGTCTGCTTTTGACACTTAACACTCGTTAGAAATAAACAGCTAATAAGAATTTCTGAATTTCTGAATGTTTTAGTTCTGTCAAGACTGAATCTGAATTGTCTGTTGACATCCAGTGTATGAAGAATCCTCTCTCCCTCAATTTTAGGTTTAGGAAAGAAGACAGGGAGACGGATAGCTTGGTTCAAAGTAAACTTGGATGCCACTTTAGGCATAAATGAAGAATTACATGACTCTATATTCCCCTAGGTAATAATACTACAACCCAAGAAAACCTCCTAAACTGGATCTCACATACAGCCTCCAATGAAAAGATATTCCCAGGTGATGTTAATTTTATTTGGCATATTATCTGTACAAAATATCCATCATCTAGCCTAAACCTATTTGGATTGACTCAATTCATTTCCTCCCCCACACATTATAACAATCCCTAAAACAGTGGTTTAGTTTTCAATTGGATTTTGGTATATGGTTCCACTAAGTATGTCTCCAGTTGTACCTTCTCTGACTCCCTCAGTGATTATCTCCTCTATATGCAAACAGACTCAGTACCCATCATGTCAAACAGCTCTTACTTATAACTTCCCGTAACCTCACTAATTTTAACCCTGATGCATTTAACAGACTTCTAAGTTCCTTTAACTGGTCTATACTGAACAATATTCCATTTGACAATGCTGTACACAATTTTAACTCACTTTTCCTGAAACCACTCAATAGTCTGTCTCCAGCTAGAACAAAGAATAAAGAACAGAATAATCACACTGTTTGGTTATCCACTCAAAGCATGCACCAAATGTATGAAAGACAGGGTTTGGAAAAAATGGTTAAAATAAGATCTCCTCAAAGGTTTACTATCAAAATGTGGAATGACACTTACACGAAACTGGGATGGTCGAATGTGTGTTTTCCAGTTTCCATAATGCTGATCTGGAAATGTTTGCATCTTCATTTGCAAATGGTTGTGCGCATTCGCTAATATGGGACTGACGTTCTGATAACAGATCACACTACAACGGGGATCAGGAAATCGACCCTTTCCTCACTGTAGTGGAATTAGAATATATAATTTGCAAGGGGTGTGAGGGGGGCGGAGGGTGGCTTTCCCCCTTACAAAAACATTACCGATAACATGGCATTTTGACATTGGAACTTCCTGTGTTCGAATGTTGATTCTGTGGTTACCATTTCCGACATTTTGGTAATTCTGTATTACCAATTTCAGATAATGAATTCGATCAAAAAGTGGAAAACTGTTTTGATTTTCCACATTTTGATGGTAAACCCTCCCCAAAATCTATAACACTTTAAAGAACTATGTAACCATATTAAAAGACAGATTATCACAGAACACAGACCAGTAAATCTAACCCCTTACTAAATCAGTCTTCCAAACCTAAAACATTCTGGTCTTCTATTAATAATATACTCCACCATGTAATATCCACCATTCCTAATCCTGCCCCAAATAACACTACCTCCAAAATGACTGCTCAATTTAACACATATTTCATGGAAAATATTAAAGCCCTTACTAAAGATTTTCCTCCCAGCAATCCTGACATGCACTCTCCTCAGACAGCAAACACCCCCTATTTCACCCTAAAACCCTTCCCAATCTCCTACATTAAATCCCTACTTACACTGAAACCCTGTTCTCCCAGCAGAATACCTCAAGTTGGCTACCAGGTCCACAGCTTATCCTGTGTCTCTTCGAATTAACAGATCTATGAAGGAATCATATATTCCTTCTCAATGGAAAAAAATGATCATACTCCTTCATAAAGAAGGAGCCTCATCTGATATAACCAATTTCAGACCTATCACCATATTATCCCCTTTGTCAAAAATTCTGAAGATATGCATTCACAAGCAATTTCTTCAACATATTCTTCAGGAAAAGTTTCTGGCCCCCACGCAGCATGGTTTTAGACCCACCCATAGTACTACCACGGCATTATTAATTTTCACAGATACTATTAACAAAGCCAGAGACAAAGACAAGCTTGTTTCCTCTGTATTCCTTAATTTCTCTAAAGCTTTTGATCAAGTCTCTTTCCGAAAACTCCTCTACCAGCTGTCTTTCTTTGGGCTATCACAACTCACAACTCACAATACTATGGTTTAACTATTTAACCAGTAGATAAAAGGAAGTTATATTCTTACCATAGCATTCCATCTGTGTTGTTCATCCTTATTCATTCATTACTGATGGGTGTCATTTCCATTCTCAAAACCGAATCGGCCTTATAACAAGCTCGTGCCAGCCAAAAAACTCTCGAGCTAAGCTTTTACCCATAGTGCCCCTCTCCCTGTTACTTCAGATTGAGTTTGCCCATGACAAAGAAAGCAGAGGCTTTTTCTGAGCAGGTTTCCTAATGCGGGATTTGGACCAAATCAGACCTCCAGCAGCCCCTTGGAGGGTGAAGGAGAGTGGGACATAATGAATGAAAGAAGGTGAGCAGCACAGATGGAACTTTATGGTAAGAACATAACTTCTTTATCTGATAATAATCTTCATTCATTCCTTACTGATGGGACAGAGTCCCTAGCTACTTTATGTCCTGGGAGGCCCTTATAGAAGAATGTTCCTGAGTACCATTGAACCAAAGGATGCTCTCCCCTGGAGACCAAATCCAATTTGTAATGAGTGATAAAGGTATGAGGGGTAGCCCAAGTTGCAGCTGCACAGATATCATCCATTGAAGCCCTTGAGTGAAAGGCTACAGAAGTTGCCATTGATTTGGTGGAGTGTGCCTTGACTTTGCCTGTAAGAGGAATTTGATTATGCTGGTAGACAAAGCATATACAGTTTCTCAACCGCTTAGATAAGGTCACTTTAGAAACAGAATTTCTCAATTTAAGGACTGAATAGGAAACAAACAACTGGTCTGATTTACACACTGATTTAGTTCTGTCTAGATAAAATCACAATTGTCTTTGTACATCCAGGAAATGCAGACAGTATTCTCCTTTGTTTGAGTCGTTTGGAAAAAAGACTGGTAGATCAATGGTCTGGTTAATTGTCAATTCTGAAATAACTTTGGGCAGGAAGGAAGGGTTAGTCCAGAGTGATACTCTGTCCGTATGAAAGACCATGTAAGAACGCTTTACGCACAGGGCCTGAAGCATGGATATGCATCGTGCTGAGGTGATGGCTACTAAAAATAGGGATTTCCAGGTTAAGAACTTCATATCGCAAGTGGGAGCAGGTTCAAAAGGCGATTGAGTCAGGGGTTGCAGTACTAGTGTTAAGCTCCAAGGTTTGATTGGTTCCTTGAAAGGAGGCCTGACATGCGAGACCCCTTTCAGGAAGGTTTTGCATAGACAATGGGAGATTAAGCATGAGTCTTGGAAACCATTATGGACGTCTGAGATAGCAGCCAAATGAATTCTAATAGTGGAGGCCACTGCTCCTGAATGAAGAAAACCTGGCAAACTTATAGTAACAGAAGCTGAGCAAGGGTCTAGATCTCTCTCTTTTGGGACCAAATAAGGAATCTCTTCCACTTGTTAAGATAGATTTTTCTGGTGGATGGTTTATGTGAAGCCAGAAGAATGTTATGTACCCGGGAGGTAAGGTAACTTTGCCTGGCAATTACTGGAAGTAGGGCAACCAACCTGTCATCTTGAGACTGGATATGTTTGGATAAATCAACCCCAGCGTGTGAGACTAATTCCGGAGTTGGACCCAGAATCCATGGCTGGCATACTAGGTGAGGCCAAAGAAAGGGAAACTAGATTTGTCAGGGCCAATAGGGAGCAATGAGGATTACTCTGCTTTTCAACCGAAGGGCCTTCTTTAGAAATTGTAGGATCAGGTGAAAGGGTAGGAAAGCATATAGAAGTCCCGTGGGCCAATGGTGTATTAGGGCATCCCTTGGGGACTCCCCCTACGGGGGAATTAGGGCAAAGTAACTGCTGCATTTGTTATTTGCTGGAGAGGTGAATAGGTCGCAGCAAGGCTGGCCCCAGTGGCTGAAAATCTTCGCCACTGCGTTTGAGTTGAGGGACCACTCGTGAGGCAGGAGGATACATCTGCTCAGTTTGTCTGCAATCACATTGAAATTCCTGGGAATGTGAGTTGCTATCAGAAAGTGGTTGGAAGCTATCGCCCATTGCCAAATTCTAATGGTCTCTCAACACAAAGGGTAAGATTTGGTTCCCCCTTGTTTGTTGATGTACCAGACCACTGACAATTTATCGAATTGAATAGCAATTGTTCCTGAGGGAAGTAAGGAGCCAATACGGAAACACTCAGAATCCTTGCAATCTCAAGTGAGCTGTTAACACTGCCATGCATTTGGTGAACATTCTGGGGGCTGTAGAGAGTCCAAAGGGCAGTGCATGGAACTGGTAATGATTGGCTCCCAGCCAGAAGTGAAGAAATATTCTGGAGCATTTCTCCATTTTTATGTGGTAATACACATCCTGAAGATATATTAAACACATCCAATCATCTTTCTCTAGGAAGGGTAGGATGTGACCATCTGGAATTTTGTCTGGTTGACAAATTTGTTGAAAATGCTGAGATCCAAAATTGGTCTCTAGTCCCCTGTCTTTTCTGGCACTAAAAAGAATCTTGAGTAAAATCCGGATCCTATCTGGTCTGGTGGGACTGCTTGGATGACTCTTTTTTGAAACAGCTTTTATATTTCTTGAGCTGGGTGGAATGTCGGGAATGTGTTTTAATGGCTTTGGGCAAATATTGAAGGGTATGTGATAACCTCTGGTTATTATATTCTGCACCCAAGAATCCATGGTTATTGTTTGCCAGGCAGGATGGTGCAGAGAGAAACGTCCCCTGACTGCTTCCAGAGGAAAGCAATTGGGCTGCTCTTCAGCAGCGCTGGTAGGGCTGACCAGAGAAAGAATCCCTGGATCCCTGGTTATGCAGACCCCCTCTGCCTCTGTAGGGGCGTCTTCCCAATGAGCTACCCCCTCTGCCCCAGGGAGTAAACTCACCACGTGTGTCAGGGAAAGGACCCTGGGGTTTCTTGTGCAACATCTTTCCACTCCTCTGATTCCTAAAGTAGGATCATTGAGGGGTGGAAAAACATATGCCCACGGCAGACAGGGTCTTACCATCCTTCTCACACTTGGCTAGTGTGTCTTTCACTTTTGGGTCAAAAAGGGAAAATGCTTCCACTGAAGTGTTATGAAAGGAAGACTTAAAAGGGTCCACAAAGTCGCAAAGGCACATTCAGGCGTTACGTCTCATGACAATGCCTGAACCTGCAGCTCTAGCCACCCCTTCGGTAGTGTGAGAGATCAACCACATGGAGGATTTGGATATAGATTGCAGGGTTGCAAGCTGCAAGGCAACTTTGTCTCGTACCTTGTCAGAAATTGCTCCTGCTAAGGTTCCAGAGAGTTCTGAGATTAGGTCTCTGTGAAGCATAGTAAAATGCGCCAAGTAATTCAAAGACCGAATGGCACAGGTCGATGAAGCAAGCACTCACTTCTCTAACCTGTCCACCACCCAAGACTCCCTGTTTGGGGAGTTGGACAGTCTGGCTCTCCTCAGCGAGCTCTTTGCTAGTGGCTGCTGCCACCACCATAGCATCTACTGGTAGGCCTTTGAACCAGTGTGGGTTTCCTTTAGGCAAGGAAAAAACTTTGTTTGTTTTCTGGGCGATTGAGTCAATAGTATCAGGACTCTTCCACGTGTGCTGCATGAGGAGTTGGACCAGTTTGTTTGCAGGCGGGGTCACCCAGAAAGTAGAGAGTCAAGCATGAAAAGCCTGCAAGAGTACAGACTCCTCAGAGGAAGGGTTGGTGGTCTTCCAGTCTCTCCGCTGCTTTAAAATCTCCAGTATGTCTCTAAAGGTGACATCCTCAGGGAGCGACCGTGAGGACCCCTCCCCTTCATCATAGTCTGTATCTTCTGTGAGGGACTCTTCAGAGGAGTCCATGTGCTTCCTCTTGCACAATCTCTTACATGGTACCTCTTCAGCAGGGTCTACTGACAAGGACACCGAAGAGAGGGCACCCTGCATTAAGGTATATTGAGGCTCTTTTGCTCGATGTCCCAATGTGGTGGCTTGAGTCAGCTGCAGTTCAGAGGGAGGACATATCTGGTATTCTGACACCGACAGTGTGCCTACAGAGACAAGGGCCCTCTCCATCTCCTGGAAAGCTGGCCCACCTGAAGTGGGATGGGAGCCCGGAACCGAGAAGGAGAATCTCAGAACCGAGATCACACCCCACTCCTACGAGCCCACTCCCAATGAAGGAGACTCAAGAGGACTCGGTACTGCCAAGACTACCAGAACAGTAGTAGATGGTGCCATAGAAAAAACTGACGCCACACAAGGGGTCATGGTGCCAGCAGCCCAGTCATAATCCCGGGGATGGCTCGGCTCTGAGTGAGCCGATGACCAATGGATCAGCTCCAGAACCACTGTGAGGTCCACCAGTGGAACCGAAAAAGTGGAAACAGAAATAGGCGTCGGTGATGGGTGCTTCAATACCTTTAAGGACGTCAAAGGAGGAGAATATGCTGGAGACCGTGGAGACAAACTCCCAACTCCGATTGGGAGGAGAGTTTTGGAAGGTGTTGAAATCCCTCTAGACATCAGTGGCTGATCCACAAGACGCACCACGTCCAATTCCAAGAAGCTCCTAGTAGATTGGGTCAATATCCCCGATGGAGAATCAGGCCATTCCAAAAATGGGCTGTATTGCTACCCCAAGAAAGGATCTGCCATGGGAGAATATTAGGTCCGTGCAATCTCTCCTATTGGCACAGTGGTCTCAAGACCAATAATTTGTATAGGAACGGGGAAAGTGACCAGTGCTGGTTTCTCTATTGTTGGGGTTGCAAACTGCAAGGCAGCTTTGTCTAATAGGATGGAACAGAAGATGAAGTCACAGTTGGTGTAGAAGACATTGTCAGTGCTGTGGTTGATATTGGGGTCAAGATTACTGAAGACAGCACTGAAGTGGATGCATGCGGCTTTGGAACTCAGAACAGTGCCATGGAGGGCGGTTGAGGCCCTGGAGCCAAAGTCTTTTTTTCTCCAATTTAGGAATCTTTGGTCTCAGTTCAGACTTTTCATTACCAGAATGAGGGGAAGAAGGAACCGAGTGGGATCTTTTCTTGTGGTCTTTCTTTGGACGGGGTGAACCCTCCGACCCAGAAATAGCCTCTGAGAAAGGTGTTTTTAATAGACACTTTAAAATCAGTTTGTTTTTCCTCTCATTTAGGATAAGAGAACTGAACCCTTTACAAATGTCACAAGGAGGCTGAACGGATAGATGAGGAACGCCCAAACAATAGACACAAGAAGCATGAGTGTCCGAGTTAGGGATTTTGTTACCATATTGGTCGCATTGTTTGAATCCTGTTGTCCCTTTTTTCTCAGACATGACAAGGAACAACCTGAGCAAATTCCTTATCTGGAATCAACAAATACGAAACAATACAGTGACTGTACAAACTGTAAAGGTAAAACAGATAGGAAAGCGTTTTTTTTTTTTTAAGGCAGGAAAGAATACCAACAATGGTATGTAGATTACCTTAAGAGGTAAGGAAAAGAGAGTAGAGAGAGAGGGAAGGCCTGTACCAATGATGGCACAAAGAGTACCAAGATGGTAAAAAACATATAAACACTAAAAATAAAACAGCAAAAAAGAAAATTCTGTGGAAAAAGAGTTTTCAGAAAAAAATATTTTTATAGTACTTAGCTGAGAGTTGGCTTGACATATCTTTATGGCTATGTGGCAAACAAGATCTGAGGTAACAGGTAGAGGCGCACTACGGGTAAAAGCCTAGCATGAGAGTTTTTTGGCGGGCACAAGCTTGTTATAAGGCCCACTCTGTTCCGAGGATGGAACTGACAGCCATCAGTAAGGAATGATTGAATATTAACATCAGATCTGTCTGTTAAATGGCTTTCCACTTTTTCCTCCCTTCCTTCCTCTCAAAACTAATATGCCACAGGGTACCATTCATGGCCCTCTAATCTTTAATAATCTTTAATATATTCACTAACAATTTACATAAATCCCCTTAGCAAGCTTCCCTCATATAATACATTGATAATGTTACCCTAATATGTGTTTCTGACAACCTAATACATCTTCAGAGAATTACTCAAAAAAGCTTTTAACCCTTTTGAAATTTGGCTACAGGATAATCACCTGCTACTTAAATAATACCATGAATGAAGTTACCCCACATACAAAACTATTTGGCATGACAACTGATGATAATCTTAAATTCAATTTACATATCTACAACAGCATCAAGAAAACCCATCAAAAACCAGGCACCCTACGCAGAGTAAAAAAAAAAAATTCTTACAGACTCTGGCAAGGTAATTCTAGTTACCACTTACCTCTTACACTCTCTCCTATGTGGAGTCCCAATTGTGACAATCCTACAAGTCGCACTGAGTTCTAAACTTAAAATGTGCTATAACAAAGTTGCCAGATTCACTTGCAACAAACCTTACCAGACCAACCATTGTTTAGCACTAAAAATGCTTAACTGGCTCAAGCTTCCACCACCTATCTTATACTCAACTCATCTTAACCCATAAAATCATTCAGAACCCATCTATCTGCCTAGCAATTAGACCCCTAATCCAATACAATCTTCCAAATTCTCCAGTTTTGGTAAAATAAATAACTGATTGTCATCCACAACCACAAAAGGTTCCTTGGGGTCAGTCTCTCTTCCAATAGTATAGGTAGAACTTGGAATAAAATTCCTATATCAGTCAGGTCTATCACACAACTTCATCTTTTCAAACCAATACTAAAAACCTTCCTCACTGCCTCCTGGCTTTGTCCCTACTCCTCATCTGGGACATAGCTCTCTAACACCCTTCATCACCTTTCTTATACCTCCCTTTAAAGCATTAAATCACTTAAACTGCTTAACCCCTTCAAATACCTCACACTGTTGCACTTCTTACACTACTATACCTACTTCTAATTAGCAGAACCAAATTACTGTACCCTCACTACTTCTCTGTGAACACTCAGACTAGCTTATATACCTATCTGATACACCACTCTTCTATTTGTTAAGTCTCAGTACAAGGCTTGTAAATTTCTTCTTCTTTTTTCGGCTTTTCCCGATTAGGGGTCGCCACAGCGGAACTCCGGTCCGCTAATGATTGGCAGTAGATTTTTACAGTGCCAAGGTGCCAGCTCGACACCCAACCTTCAATGAAGGCACACCCTATGCATGTCTTTCAAGCGCCACTCAACCGCGGGGAGGACATGCAAACTCCACACAGAAGGCGCTCCAGCCAAGAATCGAACGGGAGAACCTCTTGCTGTGAGGCGACAACGCTACCGTTGCACCACCGTGGCTTAAGGCTTGTAAATTTAATGTTTGTGAATATGAATATCAGTACAAATTTTATTATAGTAATTATTTGCTCTGTATTCATTGAAACTGTATTATAACATTTGCTATTGCAAATGTTGATTGCATTAAATATAATACCTTGGAGCTTATCCCCCCAGACCTCTGCTGAAAAAGGGCACGTGTGCCTAGTGAGATTTTCCCTGTAAACAGATGTCAATAAATAAACAAACAAACAAACAAATAAATAAAGTAATTAAGGGAGAGACACTGTTGCTTGGGCCAAAAGTGAGTCATTACAATGCTCTTTGGAGAGTCCTGGATAGGTTTATAGGTTCACAGTTAAGTTCTAGACTAACTGCTCTTGCAGGCCATTTTAAGCCCAGACAATTTTCCCTTTTATCAAATGAATCTGTCTCATCTGGTTTGAAACTGACCTTACCCATTTCATATACAATAATTATATATTACCCCTAATGAGAATAACTGGATCATACCATAAATATTTTGAGGGCACCCATGCATAAGCTAAAGCATTTAGGAGCTGCCTCTGTCCATTACTAGTACAGAAGCAGTACTGGGGTAAATTTTCTGTTTCCTTTCCATACAGCTAAGCTGCACTTGAATGTGGACAGTGATGAACTTTGTTTTATGTGAATGAGGAGTCTTTTCAAGAGCAGGGGTATCCTCTGCAAGCTAGTCCTGCCCCTCCAAACCATTCTGCTGATGCTGTAGAAGAAGTGTAGATCCTAGACCAAGCATTTCTGATGCCATTTAACTTACTGATGCACAGTAAATCCAACAGTATTGGGTTGGAGGATGCTTTTTATGCCAGGCACAAGTCACCTTTTAGCAGTCTGTATGATATAATCAGAAGCCAAAAAGAACAGACCAACCACCTTGTGAACCACGATTTATTCCAATATGTTGAGTGCTTTCTTCCCCACTAAAGGGACTTCCTCAGAACAATGTAAAACAAACACCCAGCTCTTTTTTATACTCCACCTTAATTAAACAATGAAATCACTAATTATTAAAACCATCAAATAATACATCACGTGATACATTTAAAAATACATTTTAAACAGACAAAATACATTCACAAATTGTAATTAAAAACTTTAACATGGAAACTTCATTGTTTTTATATATAACTTGTTGTTGTTGTTGTGTCTTTCGGCTTTTCCCGGTTAGGGGTCGCCACAGCGGAACTCCGGTCCGCTAATGATTGGCAGTAGAATTTTAAGTGCCGAGTTGCCAGCTCTGATGCACAACCTTCAACGAAGGTACGCCCACTCAAGCATGTCTCCACAAAGAAGATGCTCTAGCTGAGAATCGAACAGGACAACGTCATAATGTGAGTCGACAATGCTACCGCAGCACGACTACCGCAGTTATATATAAAAAAAATGATGTTGGGTTACCAACATAATTTATATGTCCCTCATTTACGCCAAAATATTACGCAACTTTAAAATACTACAAATAGTGATCATTTCATTTATTCCAGGGTGATGGGAAGCATTTAAAAACAGTTGCCATTTTAATTCCATAATATCTAGATGCACATCTAATATTCTTCTCTGCACATCTGTTTGCAGCTGTTGCACCACCATAAATTTAAACTTATGTCCTGCATTTGTATGTATATGTCTGTATAACGGACTCGTGATTCTATTATTTCTTATGTCACCTAGATGTTCACCTATCCTGATTTTAAATTTCCTACAGGTTTTCCCAATATAAAATACTGGACAATCCTGACATTTAGCCATATATGTCACATTGGTGGAATTACAGTTAAAATGTCCATTTATACATATTGTTCTTCCATTTAACTTAAACTCTTTCCCTGTTTCCAAAATGAATGAACAGTACATACAGATATTGCACTTGAAATTGCCCATGGCTCTGTTGACTGTTACCCTCTCAACCCTCCTTTCTAAAATGTTCTTGAAAGATCTGTCTTTCCTATATACTATTTTGGGAGTTCTGCCAACCTTCTGTGCAATATGCTCATCAAATTGTAATATCTCCCAATTTCTTTGAATAATATCAGTTATAATATTGGCTTCACTATTATATATTATTATTAAATTCATACATATATTGGTATTGTCTGTGTGGCCCAACATTGAAACTGCTCCCCCTGAATAAACATTGTTTGCATAATACAAAATGGGCTTATACCTTCCCATATCCCGCTTATTTTTAACCTCTGTGGATATAGCTGACAACATGTTGTTTGGGTAACCCCTCTGCCTAAATATCTGCAATATGAAATCCACCTCACATAGAAAATCTTCATATTGGTTGACCATTCTGGCTGCCCGCACCAATTGACCCTTGACTACAGAATTCTTTTGATGGTGCGGGTGCCAGCTGGTATAATCCAAATATGAATTGGAAAAAGCAGATTTTCTGTAGATATAAGTGATAAACTTTTTGTTGCTTATGTCAATGCATAGGTCAATGTCCAGACAGGTGATTTTTACCTTGTTGTACTCATAAGCAAATTTTAAATATTCAACTGCTTATTTATATATTCAAAAAGTTCTATTAATCTTTGCTCAGTTCCTCTCCAAATAAGGAACAGGTCATCCAGGAATCTAGTATAATGCACTATGTCAGTTTCAAAAGAACTTTTCATTAGGAATTCCTGTTACCAGAATGACATGACCAGATTCGCAAATATGGGGGCACATGCTGCCCCCATTGCTACACCCTTCATCTGTCCATAACACTGGCCCTCAAAAAATATAATTAGTCTTTAAAACTACCTCCATCAATCTTGGTCAAAAATGTGTGTCTTATTCAATTGCTGTTCAACCCATAATAGTCCTATTTCATGAGGTATAACCGAAAAAAGATTGGTTACATCCACAGTTACCAAAATTAAATCTGGGGTAACTTCAATGGCTTTTAACTTTTCCAAAAACTGCCACAAACCTTTACTAATATAAGTAAAATTCTCCAAACTTCTCTGCAATTTGTTATCCAGATATTTACTGATAAAGCAAGTTTTGGATCTTTTTCCATCCGCAATAGGCCTGAATTTAGGATTTTTCAGGCCTTTGTGGATTTTCTGAATACCAAATATATTAGATACCATGGGATGTTCATTTAACATGTAAAAATATTCAGAATCATTAATTTGTTCTTGGAACAACATGTCACTTAACAATAAATCTATTTTGTGGTGAGCAACTTTAACTTTGTTTAGGGAAATCTCTTCATAAGTACCATCCAACAGTAGGGCATTCATCCCATTTAAATAGTCCCCTTTATTCATGACTACAACACCGTTGCCTTTGTCAGGTTTCATGAATCGTACATCTTTATTATTTATAACTCTACCCAACAATTCCTCTTCTCCTTTATTTAAATTTTTTACAGATTTCACTAACTCATTGCTCCTCACACTATCACCATAAAAGTACCTTATGTCTTTTACACACATTTTTTCAAATAAGCCAACCACATTGTTTAAGGGTGGATTGAATACATTTGGTTTCTTTAACTCTTCTGTACATTCATTGTGTAACTCACCACTGGAATTAAACCAAACTCTCAAATTTAATTTTCTAGTATAACAGTTAAGATCCACTAATGTGTTTACTACATTTCCTTTTCTGCTAGGGACAAAGGTGTAACCTTTTGCCAATAAATTTGCATGGTCAGCAGTTAAATCAATACATGAATAATTATAAATTTAAAAATCTTTTTTATCATTACAAACAATGACAGGCTCCAAACCAATTTCATCATTCATAACCTGTAACACTATTTCCAATTCAATACCTTGACTTAGCTCTTGGGAAACAGACAATTCATCAATTCAAAGTAAAAATCACATTGACCTATGCAATGACACAAGCAACAAAAAGTTTATCACTAATATCTATAGAAAATCTACCTTTTCTAATTCATATTTGGATTATACCAGTTGGCACCCACACCATCAAAAGAAATCTGTAGTCAGGGGTCAACTGGTGTGGGCAGCCAGAATGGTCAACCAAGATGAAGATTTTCTGTGTGAGGTGGATTTCATATTGCAGATGTTTAAGCAGAAGGGTTACCTGAATAACATGTTGTCAGCTATATCCACAGAGGTTAAAAATAAGCGGGATATGGGAAGGTATAAGCCCATTTTGGATTATACAAACAATGTTTATTCAGGAGGAGCAGTTTCAATGGTGGGTCACACAGACAATACCAATATATGTATGAGTTTAATAATAACATACAATAGTGAAGCCAATATTATAACTATTATTCAAAGAAATTGGGAGATATTACAATTTGAGGAGAATATTGCACAGAAGGTTGACAGAACTCCCAAAACAGTATATAGGAAAGACAGATCTTTCAAGAACATTTTAGAAAGGAGGGTTGAGAGGGTAACAGTCAACAGAGCCATGGGTAATTTCAAGTGCAATAGCTGTATGTACTGTTCATTCATTTTGGAAACAGGGAAAGATTTTAAGTTAAATGGAAGAACAATATGTATAAATGGACATTTTAACTGTAATTCCACCAATGTGGCATATATGGCTAAATGTCAGGATTGTCCAGTATTTTATATGGGGAAAACCTGTAGGAAATTTAAAGTCAGGATAGGTGAACATCTAGGTGACATAAGGAATAATAGAATCACGAGTCCATTATACAGACATATACATACAAACGCAGGACATATGTTTAAATTTATGGTGGTGCAACAGCTGCAAACAGTTTTGCAGGCAAGAATATTAGATGTGCATCTAGATATTATGGAATTAAAATGGCAACTGTTTTTAAATGCTTTCCATCACCCTGGAATAAATGAAATGATCACTATTTCTAGTATTTTAAAGTTGCGTAATATTTTGGGGAAAATGAGGGACATACAAATTATGTTGGTAACCCAACATCATTTTTTTATATATCCGTTATATATAAAAACAATAAAGTTTCCATGTTAAAGTTTTTAATTTGTGAATGTGTTTTGTCTGTTTTAAATGTATTTTTAAATGTATCACTTGTATTTTTTGATGGTTTTAATAATTAGTGACTTAATTGTTTAATTAGGGTGGAGTATAAAAAGAGCTGGGTGTTTGTTTTACATTGTTCTGAGGAAGTCCCTTTAGTGGGGAAGAAAGCGCTCAACATATTGCAATAAATCGTGGTTCACAAGGTGGTTGGTCTAGATACACTCCGTTTGTTTATAAGCTGTGCAATATAGAGGGACATTCTTAGAAGAATGGACAAATGTTGGTCAAAAGTTAGGTCACTGTCCACATAAGTGAATCTTCAGAATGACCATAGATAAGAGTAGAAAAGGTGGAAATGCATACAGGAACATTCCTGTTCAATGAAAAGAGAATACATCTGTTTTCCAGATCTTGTTTCATGGAGTCCTGGAGCAGAATTTTGTGAGTTGATTGCTGTGAGTGGAGTTGCTCACCACAGCTGGATCATTTCCTGGAAAACTCTCTGATACACCTTCCAGTTTATTTGTGAGAATCTGTCTTGATCCCAGTCAGCTTGTCTACCACAAAGGTTTCCTCTGACAGGATGCTGGATGACTGTAGACTGAGACTGTGCTGGAAAGCTATATCCCAGATGACCATGGATAGGCTGCACAGAGGACAAGATCTGGTTTCTCCATATATGTTAGTGTGCCACATCACTGTAGTGCTGTCTGTATCCATTTGAAATGGTTCTAGGGGCCACAGATGACTGAGAGAGTTGAAAGCATTTATTACTGCCAGCATCTCTTTCATGTTTGTGTTGTGGTCTGTCTTTTTTGTTCCAAAGACCCTGCACCTTTACTCCCATAGACAATGCTCCCCAAGCAAATTCTGAGGGAAAATGAGAGATCTGTATGGATAAAACTGGTCTCACCACATAGGAGATCCATTTCTACAAATCCCAAGTAGAAATCTGTAATCTCAGGAGATGTTGATGCTAAGACCATACTGATTTTAAGTATCATTGAATTTTCTCATGTGGAGTCTTGCTAGAGGAATCATAAGAATCATGGATGCCATAAATCCTACATTCCTAAGAAATTCCCCCACTGTGGCTTTAGTTTAACTGGAAAAAAATCACTAATAGACTTAGATATAGATCTATATTTTCCTTTGACAGAAAAACTCTGAACTGAGATATCTAGGAGACACCCCAAGAAAAATTTATCCTGTTTGAAGGGATCAAGTAAGACTTTTGGATGTTCTCCTGAAACCACAGTCTGTGAAGGAGATCTCTCACTTTAGTGAGAGATTCCTGACACTCTGAAAAAGACCCTGCAAAGTTAAGCAAGTCATTAAATAAGGAAACAGGTAAATACCGTGCTGTCTGTTATAGGCTTTCACTAGAGCTAGACTCTTTCTGAATACCTTTGAAGCAGAGGACAACCCAAACCATAATACTAAGAAATTAAAGTATAATCCAAGCAAAAAAACCCCCCAAAAAATAGGAAATCTGGTATTACAAGAATGAAATGATAGATATCTTTTAAATCTAGGGTCACTAAAAATAGGGAATGACTGGTGATAGGTTATGAAGGGATAACATTTTGAATTTTGGCACTATCACACACATTTTAGAAAGAAAAGATGCAGGACTGGTCTCTATAAAACTACTTTGGTGCACAAAATATTATTGAATAAAAGCCTTCCCCTTTCTGAGAAGGAAAGGAAGATCCAGTCACCCCCTGAGATAGCAAAATCTGAATGATAAGATTGAAAAAAGAAGTTTGATCTGGAGGATGTGAAGTTACCACCTGAAAAGCAGGAACAGTCTCACTGCCATTTATAGCCTTATTGAATCAGTGTCAGAACCCACCTGTCTGAGGCTATCTGTTGCCAAAGAGAGGAATGTAGAGTCAGATTTTGTGGGAGAATTAAGGGTTTGGCAGGGTGGGAAGGGGTTGGAAGAACTTTTGAGGAAAGTCATTTAGACTTTTTAGACTGTCCTTGCTCGTAGGGAGCTCCGCCTTTCTTTTTGGTACCACTTGCTATTGTTTTTTTAAAAGTCTGCTTACCAGCCACTTCTGTGTCTGTATTTTTGTAAAATGGTAAAGAGTTACCTCTAAAACTCTTGGCAAATTGAAGAAGGAAGACAAAAATATCTGAAAAACTCCCTAAATCAGCTTCCCTGTCACATCATACTTTTTAAGGAAATCTGCAGCAGATGGTACAAACACCACCCCTCTCTAGCTAAAAAAAAAATGAAAACAGCCAAAGGACCAAATAATTTACTCAAACAAATTTGTCCTCATCTCAGATTAAGGGTGAAGCTGGCAGTAACAAATCCAAGGAAACTTTATTGAAGTGAATTGACAAGCAATCTCGTATTGTGAGAATCATAGCATTTGCAATCTCTCATATACCATAGTTCTTGGAGAGGTGGAGTCCTTATCTTGACTGGGTCACAATGACTTGTTGAATGGGTGTCTTTTTCTGTACCCATTGGCCATTCAGTATAGGATTATAACTATGTTTGATTTGCATGGGAACTTTAAGTTTCACCAATCAGAAGGAAGAGGACTTAGTCTTAATTTTGCATGTCCAGTTTCAGGCTAATTAGTGCCCTAATATAGATAAAGCAATCCAGGGTTTCTCATACAGCCAATCTATTGAGACCTTAGTACAGTAGTTAATCCTCACATCTAATAAAACCTAAACTGTAATACCAAGAAATCAAAACTGCAAACTTACCACAATATTACAATATAAGTCTAAATGCTTTACATAATTGCTTTCGTCCTGTGGGCTTCATCAAGTCCATTTTGATATATTGCTTCCTATATAGAACTATATACAAAATTAGGGAGTGCCTTTACATTCAGAGATCAGACCGTAATAGTCCAGAGGTCTTCACTGGTAATGCCCAATCTAATACCTAATACGGGCCTTGAGCATAATGGTGTGCCAGATCTTTTTATTATCATTCAGTTCTTCAAAAACCATACCTGCTAAGAGCTTTTTACCATGCCCACTTTTAAGGGACTCATAAAACACCAAAATCATGAAAAAGGTAGTATCAAGCAATTATTTACAGGTTAGTGGTTAAAAATGACCATACCCACTTTTATGGGGCTCATATGAAATGGTGGATTAGCCCTAGATTAAAGATAATGGAACTGAGCTCTTCCTTAAGTATGACTAACTGTGTTCACTTTTATGGGGCTCATATGTATCACCTATGGTCAGTGCAGAGTATAATTTAGCCTTATTTATATCAAATTCTAAGTCAGTGCAATTTAAAAAGCTGGGCCTTACTGTATGGTACTGAGCCAGCATCTACAACATGTATTTTGTCTGTTTAAAACAAGTCATCAATGAGGAAAGCCATTTCAAACACTGATCCTGCCATGCAATAGGAGATCTGATGTTCAATCAGAGTAAAAGTAACCAAGTGAAAGATTAAAAGTAGTAAACCAAATGTGGCATTGCAGTAGTAGAACAAAAAGTGAGGAAGGTCATTTAAGTGAATCATTCATATCAAAGTGCCTGACCAAAGCCATTGCCCATTTTGCAAAATACTTCAACTGTCAGTTCAGAAATGTCCACAGACGATGTGCATATATACATTACAGACTGTTCCAGGATCTCAGAGTGGTAGCAGTACATTTTGAAGAACAAGCAGCCAACACTCTCTTAATACAACAGCTTGTGTTTAACTCAGTATGCATTAAATCTAATTTGCCAGGCCAGTACAAGTTTTTTCCAGATGAGCATTTTTGTCCCATTCTAATGGGCAAAGTTTCAGGGCATTCAAAATATGGAATTTGAAATTCTGGTGGTTCAGAAATGTCATGGAGTGCTTTGCCAAGGAAGTTCTTGTGTATTTTGAAACAATTATAAGACAAGTGATGGACAATCATGAGTTTGAATTTGTTTACTGTTTTGCCACACAGAAGGGATTACAGGAGGAGCACTGAGCCTTGTTCACAATCATTTCTGGTTTACAGTTCCTCTACCCTAGAGGAGCTCAAAATCTTCTTTTTTAACACTGGGGAATCAAAATGCCCAGGCTGCTCAGACCTGGACAGAATCTGTAGAAGGCTGCACCACAGGGGTGTGTATCTTTGTAGTGGCATGATAATCTTTCCTGACTCTCCATACATTTTCTTATTCTTCTTGCCTTCCTAAAGACAAAACAGTATTTGATTTTATTTGTTTTTGGTGTTGCAGATACAAGCAGGTCTTGTATTTGCACTCATGTTTTCTTCACGTGTTTTTTAAGTGGTCTAATAATTAATTAACAGGTTCACTAACATTTACATAATCTGATTAGTTGATTTGGGATTTTTTTTAAGTATTTAAATGTGGCATTTTTCATTTGTTATCAGCTTTGATGAAGTTCGACATCTAGAGAATTAAAGTGCTCAACTTTATTGTTTCAATAAACTATTGTTATTCTCCTTTTTGGCCATTCCTTGGTATATAGCTCTCATTCTTATTCATTAGCTTCTAAAGGCACTGAGGTCAGATTCTGTCAGTTGCAATAAACCAAAAGTTAAAATGGACTAAAAAGACACGTTTGATCAAGTGTTTGATTTTCTAAGGAGCTCTTTTTAAATGTTTTACTATTAAGAGTAATCGAACTATAACTAAAATAGTTATGATGTTAATATACATTTGTATGTGCTATGATGACAATATTGTGTTTGCCCTTAACTGTATTTGAGGATTAACAATTAAAGATTAAAAATACCATTACATCATTTCTGTTTTTCTTTCACCCTATTTTTCTGCAATGTTGGATCATTTGTTAAGTTGTCAGTATTTTATGCATTAAAATAATGGTAAATGACAATGACACAGCAAAACAAAATTACTTTTTAGTGTCATTCTCCATAGTAAATAGTAAGACCATGCAAAGGTGAAGACTGCGGATTTGGAATGCCATCACTTGTGTAGTTTGAGAAGTGGCTCACCCTGTTAAATGTTATGTGAAGAAACGTGTTATGAGTGACTGTGGTTCAAGTCACGCAAACCCAGAAATGCCCCATGTTAAAGTTTTAATAAATATGTATAATTTCATACTACTTACAATAATATAATAGTACATAAACAACTAAGGTATTATAATAAATGTCTACATACTATGTTATAGTTATTACTCTCCTTGTCTGCAATGTCTGCTTATGAGAAAATACTTGAGAACTCAGTTTTCACTACTGTTGTTCTGTCTCTTCCCCCTTCCCCCTTATGTCATATAATTTTTTTCTGCATTTGTTTTTCTATTATATGCAACCTTACAGAGACCTAGATTGACCATTCTGGTATGGCCTGATTCCCCACACAGGTGGCAGCACCAGCGCCACCACCACCACCACAACAGACACCCAGCACATCTGAGCCACAGCCTGTTAAATTTATCTTCACACCACCGGCCAAACTTGCACCATATGTGTCAGGTAGCTCTGTCCTGGGTGATGATGCATTGGTATACATGAGGAGTAGTGCTAGAGGAAATGGTGATTATGTTACCCATCAGTAGCTAGCAGAGCTTGTGAGGGATATCACAGACAGCAGGTTCAATGCCAACATTGGTCATATGGAAAACATGCTCCAGTGAGTTTTTGAGGTGCTTCCCTGCTCAGTACTGTCTACACTTACTGAGGTGGAACCAAGTGGTGCTAGCTCCCACACTGAGGAGTGATTTTTCACTGTGAAAAAAGCTGAAAGAGTATATATCTCTATGAATAAATCATCTTATCCCTATTCACTGCATTCTCCCTCCCTTTAATGTCCATGACCAACCTGTCATGTTATATAATCTACCCTTTACCACTGTCTCTCCTCTGTTTTTCTGATGTTTCTTAAACCAATTTGTACTTCCCAGTAATGCAGCTAGGGTGGGACGAGCAGTGCAATAGCCCTGAGTGCTGTCTTGTCCAGTGCACAACTCGCCAATGTAAAAAGGATCTATATTAAATCAGCAAACGCTTAAAAAAGTGAACGCTGATTTATTGGGTCTATATTATATGAGCAAATCGCACAAATTGTGAACACTCATAATATCGAATGTACCGGACCTCGAGCTTCCTATTGTGGGGGGCTGCGCCTCCCACTCCCCCTGCTAAATATATATTCCAACTCCGAGATCGCACTACAGTGAGAAAAGGGCAAATATCCCATTCTTCACTGTGCCGCGATCTCAGAAAAAGCACTTTGAGGTCAGGTATGTTTGATATTATGAGCGTTTGCAATTTGTGCGATTCTCTCATATGATATAGACCCAATTTATCAACCCCATGTAAGCAAAAGCTTACAATCCTGAACACTCGAAACATAAATTTTTTTCCTAGGAAAAAAAAATCGCTGTTCCACCAAAAAAAAAAAAAAAAAAAATTACATTAAAAACTACAAAACATTATATAAAGTGGGGGGCTTTGCCTCCCACCCCAAGCCCTACTTAAATATACGAACTCTGAGATCACACTACAATGACGAAAATAGCAAAGTAATGGAGATGACCAAGCGATTTCTTTCCCAGGGAAAGAAATCACTTATATGACGTTTCACTATTTTGCTGTTTTGTGCTTTCAAGTTTGATCAAGAAGCATTCGAAGGATTTCGTCTTTGATCGTATAATAGGAACCCTGTAAAAAAATGTTATTAGTGAAATACTTCTTTTTTTTCCCTTTAAGGGAAACAGCAACACATGCATCTGAGATGCTCCTATGTACCTCCCTCACATGCTTACATCATCTTGCTTCATCACTACCCCCAAAAGACCTGTGATTGATTGTACAAGTAGAGGGACAGTACCACGGTGCAAGAAAGACAGTATATTGGGTTGTATCATTTTTCACCCATAGCGAACTGAAGGATGTAGTGTTTTCTCAACTGAAATTGCTCACTGTGGCAAATTTGGTGCATGGGGAGAGAGACTAGTGGAGAAAACAAGTCTCTGAAGTAAGTGAGGTTACTTGTTCATTTTGGTACTTGGGCATACTTGGACAGACTACTGATGGGGTCATTGGGAGAAATGTTTCATTTTGGTGATTGTGTATACTTGAATGGACTACTGAAGGGGTCATCAGTGGAAATTTTTCATTTTGGAGCTTGTAAATTCTTGAACAGAGTACTGAAGGGGTCATCAGGGGAAATGTTTCATTTTGGTGCTTGTGCATACTTGGACAGACTACTAAAGGGGTTATTGGGGGAAATGTTTCATTTTGGTGCTTGTGCATAATTGGACAGACTACTGAAGGGGTCATCAGGGAAATGTTTCACTTTGGTGCTTGTGTATACCTGTACAAACTACTGAAGGGGTCATCAGGGGGAAATTTTTCATTTTGGTGCTTGTGCATAATTGGACAGACTACAGAAGAGGTCATTGGGAGAAATGTTTCATTTTGGTGCTTGTGTATATACCTGCACAGACTACTGAAGGAGTCATTGGGGAAAATGTTTAATTTTGGTGCTTGTGCTTATTTGGGCAGACTATTGAAGGGGTCGTCGAGGGGAAATTATAAATTTTGGTGTCATTGGAGTGCACGTGCATACTTGGAAAGACTACTGATATGATCTTTGTAGGGAAAATGATTCATTTTGGTGTCACTGGAGTGCTTGTGCATACTTGGATAGACTATTGAAGTTATTAATTTTGTTGTCATTTAAGTGCTTAAAACTACTGAAGGGATTGTTTGGGGAACCATTTCATTCTGGTATCATTTCACTGCTTCTGCATACATGGACAACCTACTGTAGGGGCTGTTGGGAGGAAATGTTCCATTTTGGTGCTTTTGCATATTTGGGCCAACTACTGAAGGCATATTTGTGGGAAATGATTAATTTTTTTGCATGTGCATATATATCAGCAAACTACTGAAGGGACCTTTATGGGAAATGATTTATTTTTATGTCATTTGAGTGCTTGTATATACATGGACAAACTACTGAAGTGATTGTTGGGGGAATTATTCATTTTGATTTCAGTGAAATGTTTGTGCATGCATGGACAAAGTGTTGAAGAGATCACCATGACAGTTAGAAAAAGAAAGAAAGCAATGCAGTTGCAGTGCTTGATGGGCAGCGGTGTAGCAAAGCCAACCATAATTTTAATGTATATTTGTCTTGACTCATTCACTCCAGTGGAGCACATGAAGTTTCAACTGTAACTTCCAATGGGCAGAACCTAAGCCTTTTGACAGAACCAAATTATGTCCTCTCATTTCAAACAAATGTTCATATTTCTGGAACCATAGGGGTTATGAAAAAAGTATAAATGGCAAACTCTTCAGCACAAACTATTTTTATGATGGTAGAATTCTTTAGGTTCTAGGTCTTAAACCAAATTTTATAAGTCACAGAAAATGCAGTAACTATTACATTTGTAATATTTTGTAAACAGCTTACAATATCTCAGCAACCACTCAAGTTACACACATGATGTCAGCATCATTTTATTCATCTAGCCGATAGCTTTCATATGAGACTAAGGAGTTCTGTTTGTGTTAATTGGTTGTTGAGATATTTAGAAAAATATGAAAATGATATCTACATAAATGAATATCATACACACAACAGTTAATTTCTATTTACCTGCACTAGACAGAGGTCAAATATTAATGCAGTTGAGTTTGCCATTGTGTAAGTTTTAAGAAGAAATCTTTGAAAACCTTGTACATAGCACGGTTTTGGAATTATTGATGCAAATATGAACAAGCAACATTTGACGCCTACAGGCATCAGTAGAAGTTAACTGCAGATACACCTGGAGGAGTCACTTGGATGTAATGAGTTAAAATAAGGATTCATATATATATATATATATATATATATATATATATATATATATATATATGATATAGTACATCCTTCCACAATGACTCACCAAAGAATGAACCCCTGATGATCAGGATCACAGAAATGCAAGTGTTTTTACAGGAGGGCAGGTAAGCCACCCACAGCCTCTAAATTTATATTACTAGTCTCTCCTTGGTCACTGAAAAAAAAGTTAAATAAGTCTCAGCCTCTCATGAAAGCAGTGTGAAGGAAGCATACCTCTCATAGGATCATAGAAGGTTACTAGGCTACTGGTCCTGAGGCCCTTATAAGCCTAGCCAAGAGTTTAGTCCATGTTTAGGCAAGTCAGCATCCGATGCCCCTGTCTAGCAGGGAGATGAAATCCCAGGGGTATATTTTCTGTTTTCCATCCAGTTATCCAGGATGCACTTAAAAAGGGGCAAAGAGGTACTCTGCTTGATGTGGAGAGGGAGTCTGTTCCATAGATGGGGGAGTCTCTGGGACACAAATCTGTCTTGCCAACAAGTCCTGTTGATGTCACAGACCAGGTGAGGCTGCACATGCGAGTTACTCGAGTGGAGCTTGACTTCTGGATATGCAGCAGTCCCATCAAGGTGGGGTCCGTGATCACCTTGTGCCAGACAGAGGTCATCTCTGAGGAGTCTGTATGAAACTGAGTAGGGGATAGGGCCTTTAGCCTACCTGTGTAGGGTAGCTGTTTGAGGCCCTGGATTCTCCTGGTGAGGAACCTCTGTGGTCTCTCCAGATGCTGCATGTGCTTTGCAAGGTACATGCCGAAAGGAGCACTGTACTCAATAATGGGCCTTATAAGGGAAGAATACAGGGATGTTATAACCTCCTTGTCTCTGGATGAGATGCCCTTACTTATGAGGTGGGCCATGTAGAAGGCGTTCCATACAATGGAAGCAACATGGTGGTCAAAAGTCAGGTTGCTATCAACCTAGGTGCCCAAATCCCTCAAGACTAATTGCGTGCTTAGGACGTTGTTATTAATGTAATAATTTGTGGGGACGGCATTCTCCCCAAATGGGATGATGATGTATTTTTTGGTATTCAGCTTGAGCCCATGTTTCTGGCACCAGCCATTTGTTTGGGTGAGACCCTCTTGGAGGATGTCCAAATCACTAGGGGAATTGATGACAGCACCCAGCTTGCAGTCATTTGCAAACTTGGTCAGTCATAGCCCTCTAGTTTTGGCCTGCACCTCAGAAAAGTATATCCCAAATAACAGAGGCCCGAAGACCGAACCCTGGGGTACACTGCTTGTTACGGGTCTACTGCTTGAGTTGGCTTCCCCTATTTTGACTAGGTGGGTTCTATCAGTGAGCCAGTTTGCTACCCATCTGGTAACATATGGATTGATGCCCAGTTGAGAGAGTTTATCTATTATGCTCGAGTAAGGAATAGGGTGAAAGGCTTTGGCCAGGTCAAGGTAGGTGGTGTGCACCGTCTTCCCCTCTTCCATGGTTTTGGTGACTGTCTCAAAGAAGTCGACCAAATTTAGCAGACATGACCTCCCCTTGACAAAGCCAAACTGTGTGGGATCGAGTGTTTGGAGGTTGCTAATGTCCTTGTTAATGAGGCCCATGATAATCCATTCCATGGTCTTGCAGATCAGGCTAGTTAGGCTGATGGGTCTATAATTTCCCAGATCGGTGAACACTCCACCTGTGTATAAAGGGATGACAGTGACTGTCCTCCACTCACCTGGGATGAGGATGGCACTCAGGCTTTGGCTGAATAGGGAGCCTAATGGTGCTGCAAGTTCCTGCCTGAGTTCATGTAGGATGCAGCCTGAGATGATATTGGGTCCCATGGAGGCTGTATTTTTTGCATTTGAGATAGCAGTGATGACCTGTTTGCTAGCTATGAGGGAAAAGGGCAGGTGCTGGGGAAGTCCTGATTTACTGATGGGGCACAGAGGGGGTGAAGTTTTTGCTGAACCTGTCAGCCAGCGAGTTTGCTATACTTATGGCATTTGTATATGTGGTGTCCTTGTGCTTCCTTTGAGGTTGCTGACATATGTAAAGAAGGCCTTATGACTGTCTCTAGTACATGTGGCCAATTTGGACTTGATGTTTGCTTTGGAGTATTTCACTAGTGTTCTTATTTATTTGTTCAGGCTAAGGAGACATTGCTTCTAATTGGGCACCTGCTTCTTCTTGGTCTTGGAAAGCAAATTTTTCCTCGTGTTATAGAGTTTATTTATTGCAGTTGTCCACCAGACAGGTTTACTCTTCCTTGCAGGGGATGATTTAGCCCTGTCGGGTACTCCTGATTCCATGCATCTATATAAATGCTTGCATAGTGCTTTAGTGTAATTTTGGAAATTGGTGCCAGTTCCTACAGAGGGGGATGGGACTGTGAAGCTGTTTATACCATCCCACAGGAGGCTGTAATCAGCTTTGGAGAAGTTTTTATGTCTGATCCTAGCTAGAGGGGGGTTAGGGGAGATGGTTACTTCGGAAGTGACCATTTCATGGTCGGATCTTACCAGGGAGAATGATTCTATAACGATGCTGCAGTGGTTACTAGCATTTTCCAGGGTTTAGAATGCTTGCAATGAGTGCAGTTTCATGTTTAGATGGCTAGCATTTAGCAGCATGACCTTTAATTTGTGTCTCTCAACTTTTTAGCACAAGAAATATGGACAAAGATTAAAATAATGGGGTCAAAGGCCCAAATACAGAGACAGGTTCTAAGTATTGCTCTTAGAAAGTTGCTAGAATAATAGGATTTGCATTAGTATGAATTTTCTGAAGGAAATGAAGCCTAAAACATAGATGTATGTCATTAATGAGTACAATCTTCACTGATTTACCAGAAAATCACAAGTTTTATGAGATGAGACTCTGGACATTCTGCAAAAATCTGGACATTTGAGAGCTATAGTCAGGGGCCAGGGCTAAGTATTCAGCACATACTGATTAATACTCTGAAAGACTGTTTGTTGCCTAGGTGAACTAAAGAAAAAAAATCAAACAAAATGAGGCCTCTCTGTACTCTGTATTCTGTGTTTTTTGCAGGCTTCTTGAGGTCTCCATTAGAGTGCCCTGAAAATTGTTCTGCCCAAAGTATTATGCTGTATATCTCAAGTCAGACACTGGTGTAGTACTTTGGTGTTTAAACTGCTGAAGAGTATCATAAAATAGGACAGGTGTATGTAATGCAGCATACAAACAGTCATTGGATTTGATATTTAGGATTAGTACTGTTTTTTTATAAAATGTATGTTTTAATTATAATGAAACTAAATTTAGAGCAGACACTTCCGTTATTGATGACTAGCATGAGAACTGGATATATATCTATCATAGTTTGCTTTGTGCAGTAACAAAAGAAGTGTGTTTGTGTGTGTGTGTGTGTGTGTGTGTGTGTGTGTGTGTGTGTGTGTGTGTGTGTGTTTAGTTCTTAGGTTAGGCTATCTACTCTTGTGGGACATTTTAAACTTAGCCAAATTTCTCATCCTAAAGGCAAGAATTAAACACTGTATCTTGAGTGCAAGAGATAAATCCAGTATGATTCAAACTGTCAGAAGCAATTTAATCCAAGGGACCTTTTTTACCCAAATATATTTTGATTTTTTTTCTGTTGCTTACTTGCTTACACTTTGCATTTACGTGAATTGGCATGCCTTCACTGAAGGTTGGGTGTCGGGCTGGCAACTCGGCACCATAAAAATCGACTGCCAATCATTAGCGGACTGGAGTTCCACTGTGGCGACCCCTAACCGGGAAAAGCCGAAAAGACAAACAACAAATAAGTTATGTACTTACCATAATGTTCCATCTGTGTTGTCTATCTTCATTTATCCTTGACAGATGGGACAGATTGGTTCAGTTCTGATATTAGAACTGACTTGGCCGTTACTACAGCTCGTGCCAGCCAAAAACTATTGAGCTTCACCTCTACCCACAATCCCTCTCTCACAATTACCTCAGATCGAGTTTGCAGAAAAGTATATAAATATATATATATATATATATATATATATATATATATCTACACACACACACACACAGATATATATATATATATATATATATATATATATATATATATATGTATAAGTTCGCCCTCGCTCCGCTCAGGCTCATTCCACTCCCCTACCCTACCCCCATTCACACCCATCCCCACATCAATTACATTTATATCCTAAAACCACACCCAAATATTACCACATCCACCTCCCACAGACCAATTCAACCTATCATAGACAACCAGCCAAGTATCCCTTTAATTACTCCACTACAAACCATATTACTGAACCTTTAACACTCCACCTATCCTTCCTGTCTACCTAGAATACCACTTACTACCTTACAAAATCCGTATTATTCCACCAACTCAACAAACCATCCTCAATAATAAAAACAAATCATTGCTTCACTATCAAAACTCTCAAAATCTACAACTCCTACTATATTCCATATCCATCTCGACCCTACTACTTCTACCATCCATTAACAACTATCAAGTCCAGCTGCAACATAACCTAATCATTCCAAAAAGATCTACATCCATTAACAACACACCCACTGACACCTACACTCACTTAGCCCCATACCTCTACCAAGCCACCCCTTTACACTATCTCTCACACAAGATACACCCAACACATAGGCAATCCCACACTACATTAAAACATATACAAATCATCAGTAAACTTCAGACTCTACTTATACCAAAAACAAAACTCATATGTTGTGGCGTCATACACCCTAACCCAGGCCCACTAAATCTAGACACTCCAAACCCCAACCCGAATAATGCCCTGCTGCACAGGGAGAAAAACTCACTCCTCATTATTATTCTTAATATAAGAAGTATCCTGAACAAAGTCCATGACCTCCATGCCTACTAACCTTATATAATCCAGAAATTGTCATACTGACAGAGACCTGGCTAAAACCAGATATCCAAGATAATGAAATTATAACACCAGGATACAATATCATTCATACAGACAGAATAGGTAAAAGGGGTGGGGGTGGGGTTGCCATACTATTTAAAAATCGGGTCTACTTCATATGATCGACATTTCATTTGACTGAAATTCATTTGACCTAGACCATATAACCTAAAGTTTATAACACTGAAAACTCACTTGACTCCAACTCATAACACTGACACCTTGCAATGCTAAATTTCAACATAGTAGTGGCAGTGTGTATAAGGTAAGTAAAAGCTATATGCCCTGTTATCCACTGTAGTGCAATCCTGGAGTTAGTATATATATATATATATATATATATATATATATATATATATATATATATATATATAGTTAGGGGTGTGTGGGATATGTAGCCCCCCACCTATTTTAAATATTCTGAACCACAGACATGGTTACTTACAAGTCCAATAAATTACTCTTTTTCAGAACAGAATATATACCCAAATTATGCCCCCCACACATCCCCTAACTATATATATACTAACTCCAGGATCACACTACAGTGGAGAAAAGGGCATATAGCTTTTACTTACCTTATACACACTACCACTACTATGTTGAAATTTAGCATTGTATGATATCAGTGTTATGAGTTTCAGTCAAGTGAGTTTTCAGTGTTATGAACTTTAGGTTATATGGTCTCAGTCAAATGAATGTCAGTCAAATGAAATTTTGATCATATGAAGTAGACCCTTAAAAATCACCTCATACTAGAACAACTTGACATCTCAACCCCAGACCTCAAAAACGTGGAGCTTACCCTCGCTAAATTAAAATGAAACCCCAAAAAAATATCAAAATTATAGGCAGCTATATCCCCCCAGGCAACAATATTACCATCATGGAAAACCTACTAGGATGGATATCTATCTTCCTACCCCAAGGAAATGTCCTACTAGGTGACCATAATATAGAGTGGCTCAGCTGCTCCAGTCAAAACCCACTCTCCCACATTAATCTACATGGCTTAACCCAAATTATTACAACTCCCACTAGAACTGACAAAAGAACCAAACCTCAATCCATACTGGACTGGATACTTGTATCCCATCCTTCCCTCATATCCCTAACTGGATGTCTGCCTGACACCCTCAGCGATCACCAGCCAACATTTCTACTAAGATGTAAAACACCCCAAATGACCCAAGTAACAGTATGAGAAATTAGAAATAAAAAACATTTTAACTTTAACATGGACCTAAAAAGTTGCAACTGGACCCCCTTGAAAAAGTTAGCACTCAACAATGCAGTGTCATACTTTAATACAACCTTCATAAATATACTTAACTACCATGCCCCCCCCCCCAGAACCACTAGAATTAAAACTAAATATGCCCCCTGGCTAACTAAAGATACAAAAGCATTCCTCAAAAATAGGAACAAAGCCTGGACACAATTTCATAAAAGGAAAACACAAATAGACAAACAAAACTACCTTGAACTACGCAACAAGGCCAAAAAACTCATTAGAACAGACAAAATCTCCTACTACCAAAATATTCAAAATAAACATGCAAATAACCCCCAAACATTATAGGCAGCAATCAACTCTGTCTTACAACTAGGGAAAATTTCCACCCCAATCCAAAAACAGTACATAACCATACAATATCCCCACACAATTCAACAAGCTCTTTACAGAAACTATCCAAGCCCTTGCAAATAACCAAACTAGCTTTAATAGCCCCACTCCAACAAAATCATCTTCTCCACTTGAAACTAAAGGCTATGGCCCCCACTTCAACTTTCATTCAGTTTCAATCAAGACCATACAGAAACTTCTCCAAAAACTCAAACCGACCACCCTAGCCACCGATAACCTACCTACGGAATATCTACAACTAGCTGCAGAAGCTATAGCCTATCCTATCACTATCCTAATTAACAGATCCATCTTCAAGTGTACAGTACCCCACTTATGGAAAATATCCCATATAATACCAGTGCACAAAGGGGGTAATTCACACAAAATTGATGGAATATCTCCTAGAAAACAAACTACTATCCATACAGCAACATGGCTTTAGAACCTTCCATAGTACTACCATCGCACTTACATCATTCACCAACACCATTTAAAAATCACAGAAATAATGGACTGCTCATATCTGCTACATTCTTAGATTTATCCAAAGCTTTTGACATGGTCAATTACCTGAAACTCTTGCACTCACTCTCTTCCCTAAACCTCAGTACCACTTTTATTTATTGGTTTAAGAGCTATCTATCTGGTAGACAGCAAGCTGTAAAATGGCAAAACCAAATATCCTCCTTGCTGCCTGTTTCCCTAGGGGTCCCCCAAGGCTCAGTCCTAGGTCCTTTACTATTTACCCTGTTCACTAATCAACTCCCATCCAACACACCTAAAGCCTCTATAATGCAATATGCAGATGATACCACTATAATATGCGCAGCCCCTACACTAGATCACCTCCTCTCCCAAACTCAAGAATGCTTCTTACTAGCCTAAACTTGGTTCGCAAACCAACAATTCATTCTTAACCCATCCAAAACAAAATGACTCCTCTTTTGCTCACACAGATCCCCACCCTCCACAGACAACTTTATAATCTCCTCCAACAACAATACCACTATTACCTCTACCAATCACACCAAGCTGCTAGGTGTGGGAATAGACAATTACCTTATATTTGACCTACACATTTCTCAAACTATAAAGAAAGTTCATTAAAAACACTCGGACTACTCTATCATAACAAACATTATCTCTCAAATAACTCCAGAATAACTATAACAAGGCCACGCCTACTATCTACGTTACTCTATGCCTCCTCTGCGCTCACTAACCTTCATAAAACTGATCTAAACAAACTCGAATCCTACTATAATAAAGATAGCTAGATTTGCTACAGGCTCATCCTATAGAACACATCATTGTGTATGTCTCAACAAGCTTAACTGGTTAGAACTTCCACTCATACTTCAAACCAATCAACTTTCACTAGCCCACAAATATTACATCACTCAGATAAAATCCTAGCTCTACAACACATACTTCACCATCACACCACTACAATAGCCTTAAGACCTATCACCCAAAATCACCTACAGGTTGCCAAATTTAATAATGAGGCTGGAAAATCCATCTATAGCCAGTTTAGCTCTAAACTCTGGGACTCCCTTCCTGTCCACTTAACATCCAACAACTCCACCACTCAATTCAAAAAAACTCCTTAAAATTCACTTTATGAACAACAGGCTATGCTCCTGTCGCACCCCTGGATAATACTCTAGAATATAGCTAATCTCACAGCTTGTCTAGTAACTACTGATAAGAAGTCTATGTATGCTTGTCATATTTAAAAATGTGATATGTACTCTTACCTGTTGTTCACAATAATCACTCATAGTGTGTACTAAATGCTGTCCTTTAGTTCACAGTGTCAGTCTGCCTGGAATGTATGTCACAAATAATGCCTGAAAATGTTAAAAAATTTATTAACTGGAGCTTTTGTCCCTGGGCTTCCTCTGAAAATGGACCTGTATCCAGTCAGACTCTCCCGGTTAACAAATGTAAAATAAAATTAAATAAAAATAAAATATGCATCTGTAGAAAGGAAGCACAAATGGAAGCCATATCTACTGTGCTTGAAAAATCATAATAATTCAAGGATATATAATCGGCTCCACCAAAAAATCTTTGAAGGTAGGGGGGTGGAGGGGGGGGTCAGGGATAAATGGCAACATAGATGGAACGTTATGGCAAATACATAACCTCTTTATCTGATGTTGTCAATCTTCATTTTATCCTTGACAGAAGGGACAGTCTCCAACTACCTAAAATCTTGGATGAACTCACAGAAGGATATTACTGAGCAACATTGAACCAAAGGACGCTCTTTCTCTAGAGACCAAATCCAATTTGTAATGAGTAATAAAGATATGGGTAGACGCCCAAGCAGCTGCAGTACATATATCATCCATTGAAGCTCTAGACTGGAAAATTGCTGAGGTGGCTACAGATCTTCTAGATTGTGCTTTTATGGGCCTAGGCAAGATTAATTTATTCTTATCATAAATAAAAGAAATGCAGTTTTTCAGCCATTTAGACAGAGTTACCTTGCAGACTGGCTTACCCAATTTTACACTGGAAAAGGAAACAAATACTTGATTTAATCTTCAAATGCCTTTTGTTCTGTGAAGATAGAAATGTAATTGTCTATGAATATCAAGTAAATGTAAATAATATTCACCTTTGTTGGAAAATTTTGGAAAGAAAACTGGTAAATTAATTGACTGATTGATGTTAGACTCTGAGACTACCTTGGGTAGAAAGGAGGGGTTAGTTCATAAAGAAAGTCAATCCTTGTGGAAAAGCAGATAAGGGTGTTCAGATGACAAGGCCTGGATCTCTGAAATTCTTCTGGCAGAGGGAACAGCTACCAAAAACATTGTCTAACAAGACAAAAACTTCAGATCACATTCTGCAGATGGCTCAAAGGAAGAATGTATTATGGCCTGTAACACTAACTTTAGATCCCAAGGAGGCACTGGATCTTTGAAAAGGGGTTTCAGCAAAAAATGTGCCACTTAGGAATGATTTACAAAGTCTGTGAGAGTAAAGAATATTCTTCCAAACCATCATAGAAATTAGAAATTGTAGATAATTGTAATCTGATAGTAGAATGGGGAAGCTTCAGCATGGAAAAAGAGGCTAGAAAGTCTAAAATATGCTCTACAGAAGCAGAAAATGGATTACTATGTTTTTCATGGGCCCAAATCTCTTCCACTTGCTGGATTACAGTTTACAAGTGAAAGGTTTATGAGCTGATAACAGGATGTGGTGTATGGGGGAGGAAATATTAGGACGCCTGGCAACTAATGAAATTGGAGGAACCATGTTGTCAGCTTGAGGATCAAAATGTCTGCGCGAACAAATTCATCTAAATGGGACAGAAGTTCTGGAACTGTGTCCAGAAGCGAGGGTTGTCAAATCAGATAAAGCCAAAGGAAGGGGATCCAAATCTGTTGAGGCCAAAAGGGTGCAATGAGGATTACTGTGCTTTTCAACCAGAGCGCTGTCTGTAAGAATTTTAGAATTAGAGATTTTGGGGAAAAGGTATACAGGAGACCGGGGGGCCAGTTGTGGAGAACTTCCAGAGAGGTGAAGGGAAGGGGAATCAGGGTGAAGTAATTACAGCACTTATTGTTTACAGGAGAAGCAAACAGGTCGTAGCAAGGTCAACCCCACTGAGGGAAGATTATTTTTGCCATTTTTGGATTGAGAGACCGTTTGTGAGGCTGAAGGATACGTGAGCTCATCTTGTCTGCAATCACACTGAAACTCCCTAGAAAGCGGTTGGAAGAGATCACCCACTGCCACACTCTGAGGACTTCTCAACAAAGAGGGTAAGACTTGGTTCCTCCCTACCTGCTGACATGGGTCTATATTAAATCACTGAACACTTAAAAAAGCGAACGGTGATTGAGCGACCCTATGTAAGCGAACCCTTACAATGTCAAAGTGTCTGAACAGCAATTTTTTTTTCTAAGGGAAACAAATCGCTGTTCCAACAAAAAAAAATAAATAAAAATCAATTTAAACATTATATTAAGTGGGGGACTTCGCCCCCCCCTCCACACCCTACTTAAATATACCAACTCCGAGACTGCACTACAGTGCCAAAAATGGCAAAGTACAGAAGGGGCCAAGCAAATTTTTTCCCAGGGAAAGAATTAGCTTAAAAGCCACTTCAATATTTTGCGTTTTCAGCCTTTTAAGTTCGACCAAGACACATTCGAAAGAATGCGTCTTCGGTCTTCTAATACAGACCCACTGACATACCAAACTACTGACATACTGTCTGTTTGAATTGCAATTGTTCCCTGAAGAAGAGCTGTCTAAAAGGCCTGCAATGCTAGAGGCATCACTCTTAGCTCCAAGACACTGATGTGCAAGTTGGCCTCTAGTGGGGACCAAGTGCCTTGGACAGTCTTGTCGAGAAAATGCCCCCCACCCAATCTGGGAGGCATCTGTGGTCACTATGGCCATGGGTTCTGGACGAATAAAGGGGCGATCGCAAAGAACTTGTTTGGAATCCATCCACCAAATAAGATCCCTCTTGCAATAACTGATGATCAGAATTTGATCTGACAAAGGTTGGTGAAGGATAGACCACTGAGAAGCTAGTAACCAATGCAGAATTGTCATATGAAACCTGGCAAGAGGTACTAGAGTTAATGATGCTGCCATCAACCCTAGAGTTTGCAAAACTAGTCGAGTAGGAGCCCTTTTTCTGTGGATTATCTTTTGAAATTGTACTATAATTCTTTGAAGCTTTTCTGGAGAAAAGGATGCTATAGTTGTCTCCTTATTTAGTACAGCCCTACGAATTCAAAGTTTTGTGTTGGTATCAAATATGATTCCTCAAGATCTACCATAATCCCCAGATGGGCACAGATATTGAGAGTGTAATATCTGGCTACTATTTACTGATGTCTGGTCAAAGCAGTTATGAGCTTGTCTTCCACTTACGGAAACACCTGGATCCTTGCAGTCTCAAGTGATCTGCTACTACTGACATGCATTATGTGAACACCCTGAGGGTTGGGATGAGACCAAAGGGCAGTACTCTGAATTGGTAATGACTGGCTCCCAGCCAGAAGTGGAGGAACTTCCTGGAGTGCTTTTCCATTTTTATGTAGTAATATGCATCCTGGAGATCTATCGAGCACATCCAATTGTCTTTATTCAGAATGGGAAGAACTGACTGAACTGTGACCATCAGGGACTTTGTTTGCCAAACTGAATTGTTTAGCACATTGAGGTCCAAAATCTATCTCAAGTCTCCATTTTTTTTGGCACTAAGAATTATGGGTAGGTTCTGGATTCTTTCTGTTCTGGTGGGACTTCTTGGGTGACTCTTTTCTCCAGCAGTTTTTGAATTTCTTGCACTGCTAAATCCCTCTGATTGGGTGGAACATGGGGGATTTTCTTGTGTGCAAGGGGAGGATGAGAAAAGGGAATAATATAGTCTCTGGATATGATCTGTTGCACCTGGGAATCTATTGTTATGTTTAGCCAAGTGTTTAGGTGCAAGGACAAGCATCCCCCAATTGCCTCCTGAGGAAGACAATTGAGCCTCCCTTCAGCAGTGCTGAAAGGGCTTCGGTGGAAAGGAAGACTTGAAGCCCTGTTTTTGTGGACCACCTCTGGTGCAAGGGCAATGTCTTCTGTTTTGGTTCCCCCCTCTACCCCTAGGGGAACTACCTCCATTTGTGTCTTGGAAAGGTCCTTGGGATTTTTTGAACCACATTTTTCCACCACTCCTCTGGTTCAAGCAAAGGACCTTTGAGGGATGGAGAAACATACGCCCACTGCAGAAAGGGTCTTACCATTTTTCTCACACCTAGTTTATAGGTTCATAGGTAGGTACTAGGCTATCAGCCCAAGGGGCTATGTAAGCCTAGCCAACAAGATTCACTGGCTTTCACCACACAAGAAAGTTATTTTCCTGTGCCACTGTCGAGCAGAGACACAGAAGTGATCCCCAGAGTGTATTTCCTATTTCCCATCCACTCATCAAGATTTTTCTTGAAGAGTGCTAATGAAGAACTTTGCTTGACATAGATGGGTAGCCATTCCAGAGTATGGGAAGTCTCTGGGACAGGAATCTATCCCTCCAGCATGTCTTGTTTATTGTGGTGACTAAGGTTTAGGTCCCTAGAGCGTGTAGCTCAGAGGGATTGGGATTTCTTTAGGTGTAGCATGTCCAACAGCTTTGGGTTTGACACAAATTTATATGTTAGGCAGGGATCACCTCGAAGTAGGCGATATGCTACAGAATAAAGCTGGAGTTTTTTGAGACGGTCAGTGTAGGGCATTTGTTTGAGGCCAGTAATCCTCTTAGTGAGGTACTTCTGTGGCCTTTCCAGCTGCTGCAGATGTCTTGTGATGTACATTCCAAAAGGGGTGTTGTACTCTATAATGGGTCTAATGAGTGTCGAGTAGAGGGGAACAATTACCTCTTTTTTCCTGGATGAGAACCCTTTTATGATGAGGTGTGCCACATAGAAGGTCTTCCTGACTACTGTGGCGATGTGACAATCAAAGGAGAGACTACTATCCACCTGGGTCCCAAGGTCTCTTATCACACATTTGGTGTTAAGTAGATTTCTGCTTATGTGGTAGTTCATGGGTATAGAGTTTTTACCAAAGGGGATGACACTGCACTTTTTAGCATTGAGCTTGAGGCCATGGCTCTGACATCAGGCATCTGTCTCAGTGAGGCCCTTCTGTAGGATGTCCACATCATTTGGGGACTTGACTATGGCTCCTAGTTTGCAGTCATCTGTGAACTTCGTTAGCCAGAGGCATTCTGTGTTAGCCTGTACTTCAGAGAAGTAGATAAAAACAGGAGAGGTCCCAGGACTAAACCCTGTGGTACTCCACTTGTCACTGGTTTGTAGGGCTACCACCAGTCCCACTTTACAAGGGAAAGTCCCTCTTTAGGCAGTTGTGTCCTGCGAAAAAAATAAAAAAATAGCAAATGTCCTGATATTTCATGACAAAAATATTTCCTAAGTTTTCTTTAATAGTTGCATTAAACAGTTATGTTATATATGAAACTTCTATATGTTATGTGAAGTAGCATAAGCAATTCAAATGTTACTAGAATAAGCTTTTATTTGTCCTGGAAAATCTGACATTTCTACAGAACATGTCCCACTTTGGGCATTTGAAAAGGTGGCAACCCTACTGGTTTGAGGTCAGATTTGGAGTCTGCAACTTTTACAGTGTGGGTTCTGTTAGTGAGCCATTTGGCAACTCATCTTATGACGTAGGGATTCATACCTAGTTTAGTGAGTTTAGCTATAATTCCAGCATGGGGGATGGTGTTAGAAGCCTTGGCGAGGACAAGATCGGCTGTGTGAACCACCTTACCCTCATCTACAGGTTTGGTGACTGCTTCAAAGAAGTTAATCAGGTTCAGGAGGCATGATCTGCCTTTCACAAACCCGAACTGGGTGGGATCCAGAGTTTGGAGGTTACCAATGTTGTTGTTTATGAGTTCCATGATGATACATTTCATGGTCTTGCAGACCAAGCTCGTCAGGCTAATAGGTTGATAGTTCCCAGGATCAGTGGTGGCTCCCCTTTTGTGGAGTGGGATAACTGTTGCTGTGCATCATTTAGTGGGCACAAAGCCTGATGCGAGGCTATTATTGAACATGGTGCTTAAGTGGGGAGCCAGTTTGTTCAGAAGTTTGTGTAAAACGCAGCCTGGGATGTTGTCCGGTCCTATGGATGCGGTGTTTTTGGCTTTAGAGAGTGCAGCTTTTACCTGCATAGTTGTGATTACGGGGACTCTGCATTCTTCCTGTATAGATATGGGCCCTTTAGATGGTGGGGAGGGTAAAGTTAGCACTGAACCTGTCTGCCAGGATGTTGGCAATATCAGTTGGTTCTGTAATTTTTGTGCCATTGTGCTGTAACTCAGAGCAGATCTGGGTGTTGTCATCGAGATTCTTGACATAGCTATAGAATGCTTTGTGGTTGTCCTTAGAATTAGTGGCAATTTTGTTTTCGTAGCTAGCTTTGGAGGATCTTATAATGGATCTCAGCTTATTACTGAGGCTGACCAGGGAGCTCCTCCACTCATGGAATTTTACTTTCTTTTGCAACAGTTTCTTCCTTCTGTTGTACAGTTTGTTTATGGCAGGGGACCACCAGATTGGCTTCCTTTTTTTGGAAAATAGCATCTTGGTTCTATTTGGGATAGCACGATCTGTGCACTCATGTAATTGCTTATAGACTGCATTTGTGTAGGATTCAGCAGTTGTAAATGTATTGTCCATCTGCATGGGTGTCATGCAGTTCACCACTTCTGTCTTAAGAAGCATGAAGTTGGCTTTGGAGAAATTTTTTACCATGGTTTCCTTAATGGGGGGTGGGAGCAGGATGTGGATATCAAGGGTGATTAGCTTATGGTCGGATCGGACCAACAAGGAGTTGACTTCAGGTGTGGAACACCGGTCACTCATGTTGGTAATAACTAAGTCTAGGATATTGTTACCCCTGGTTGGGGTGTGGATAAGTTGATCCAGGGCATTGGAGTTTATGAATTCCAGAAAGCATTGAACTAAGGAGTTGGTACATGAGTAGTTTTCCCAGTTAATGGTGGGAGTAGTTGAAGTCGCCCATTATTAGGGTATTTGGTTGAACCCTAATATTTTCCAGTACATCAAGAAAAGAGTGCGAATCCTGGGGCATGGTGGGGGATCTGTAGCAAGCTACAATTTGGATTTCAGTTTTGCCCAGAGTTAGTTGCACTTGGATAACCCTTGGATGCATTATGCTGAGCAACTAACCTGGAGGTGTGGATATCCTTAATGAATATGGACACACCTCCGCCTTTGGTGTTTCGGTCCAGGTTACATAGCCAAAAAGTGTGGTATGAGTTATAGCCTGGTAGTGCAGGGGTGCTATCTGGAGCCTTGAACCAGGTCTCAGTCACTGCACAGATATAGATGTTCTCTATTTTAAGGAGTGCCTCGAGTGAGTGCATTTTGAGATTTAGACTTCTAGCACTGAGTAGCATTACTCTCAGTTTTTGCTTGCCTGTTCCTGTTATGGTGGTGAATTTGTCATTTGAACCTTGCCTAAAAAAGGCACTATCGGGGTGGCAAGAGCCTTAGCCAGTATCCAGAATCCCAGGGGCGACAGGTGCAGGCTATCTGTGGCAAAGCATCGTGGCTAGTAGACCATGTCATCCCAAGCAAACAGATACTGGATCCCCTTAGAATGACACCAGAAGCTTAGCCAATTGTTGAAGTCAATGATTTTGTCCTTGTACTGCGGTATCATTCTGGGCAATGGCAGAATGCTACTCAGAGCTAGGGTCATACGTGCCTGGGCTACAAGATCAGAGAGCTCTTCCATGTCTATTTTCATGTAGTCCAGTGAGGTACGTCTCAGGTCATTCACACCAACATGGGCAATGACAGAGCCATATTTGTACTTGTTGTGGAGAGACCTGAGTGCATGGGTTATGTGGCAGATCCTGGCACCCGACAGGCAGCTGACAGTAACCTTCTCCTTGTTTAGCCTGGTGAGTGGGACATCAGTGTGCCTGACTATAGAGTCAAATATGACTAGTGTGTTGGGTACATTGTTTTGCCTTATTGGCTGTGGTTGAGTGGCGCACTGAGTTTGTGGACTATGTGTTATTGGGTTGTGTTGTGGGATGGAGGTTGCTTTCGTTTCTGCTTTGGAGGTCTCTGTTGCTTAGACAGATTATTACTGAGAGCCTCCATGAATGTTTTTATGTTACTATGTGTGGATTTTGGTGGTGTCGATTTAGTGAGACTATGTGATGAGTGTGGTGTGGTGCAAATGTTTACCTTCTCCTCTTGACTGTCAAGTTCATTCTTGGTTGGAGAGAGCTTTACCTCCAGTTTGGCTAGATAAGTGCATCTCTCACAGGTTGTAGTATTGGGTGGTAGGAGGAGAGGGTTGTCTGTGTACATGAGGCAATTTCTACATTGCCTCAAGATGACCAGATTCATCAGATAGACAGGAGAGAACACTGGGAGCTGACCCTTGGACATGCCTGAATAAAAAAACTATTTTCCTCTAGATAAGTGAGGAAAGTGAGTACAAGAGCTGTTTTTCTCTAAGCAAGTGAGAAAAGTAAGTACAAAAACTTTCCTCTAGGTAATGAGGAAGGTTGAGTGCTATAGTAATTAGTAGCTTATTTAGTGCTTACAAGTTCTGAACAAGTACTGAGCACGAATAAGCAAATTTAAGTGCTAAAACTAAGAATCTGTATCTGCACTAGACGAGTTACAGGACAGAAACAAGTGCAAATGCAGGCTTTCAAATCAGAAAGTTGAGAGAAATGGAAAAGATTGCCCAAACGGCCAATAACTACAATTTCTGGGCCAGAACCACTCCTTATGTGGTAGACAGGTTACCTAGTGCTTACCACTCCCACTGATTGGCTTCCCTCCAACACAGAACAGCTTGAGGGGCTCAAAAGCTTACATACAGTCCTGGAAGCAGCAAATCTGTATCTGGAACACTAGTTACAGGAAAGGTAGGAAACAGGCTTACAGTATTTTTTTTTTACAGGATAAAGTCTGTTTCACTTTAGGGCCAAACAAGGATGTTCTGTGAAAGGGAGCATTGAAAAAAAGAAGACTTGAATGATTCTTCAAAGTCACATAGGTGCATCCAGGCATGTCTCCTTATAGCTATGCCTGCACCCACTGCTCTGGAAGTCCCTTTGACTGTGTATGCAATTAGCCTCATGGACAAATTAGACACAGACTCCAGGGTGGCTAGCTGGAAAGCCACTTTTGTTTGGACTCCCTCAGCTACAGCTCTCACCAGGGTACCTGACAATTCCTTAATCAGATCCTGTTGAAGTCTTGTGAAGTGTGCCAAGAAGTTCAAAGACCTTATAGTGAAGGTTGATGAAGAGTAGGCCCACTTCCGAAATCTTTCCATAGCCCGAGATCCCTGTTGGGTGGATGGACAGATGAACTCTCCTCAGTGAGTTCATTTTTAGTGGTGGCCACTATGACCATGGCATCGACAGTTAGCCCCTTGACTCAGAGCTGTTTATTCTCAGGGGCAGATAATATTTTATCAAGTCTGTTGGGGATGGGTTTGATGGGGTCCAGAGTCTTCCACGCCCAGTGTGAAATTAACTGAATGAGCTTATCACCGGGTGGGGTCACCCAGGAGGCAGATAGGCAGGTGCCAAAAGCCTGCAGGTAAACAGATTCCTTCACAGAAGGGTTTTGGGACTTCACTGAACTAGCACTGACTATTAGAACACTGTGTTACAAGAAGCTAGCAATATGATGTAAACTTCAGGTACAAATGGTGTGGCAATGCACACTAAACTTTTATTTGTGCAGAATACATTATAGATATATTTTGAAGGGTCAGGGTGTATATTTTAGCTGCTTCTCCCTTGGGTCATGCTTTTTCTGTCTGCACCACACCCATAGTTCATTTGTTTTCTATGTTACAGTTCATACTTACCAAACTATTAATAGTATAATTTGTTATGCTGCTGTTGACATTTAGACTGTACCTGCAAAGAGATGCAGATTGTGCTGAATTCTGCTTTTACTATTTGTGTGGTTTCTTTAAATTGCTAAAGCTGTGTTGTTTTTGATTATACACTACATGAAAGTTAAATGATTAACTCTGAAAAATGCTTCAAATTTTCAATAAAACTTTTGGTTTGGACATAATTTTGAGCCAATTGGTCTATGATTTTTGAAAAGTTGTTGTCAAAGCATTTCTTCAAACACCTGTTAAAAAAAAAATGTTTTTTTGCTCTTTATGGGGAAGGCACAAAATGAGGGTCTCACCATGGGCTCCAAATAGCCTAGCTACTCTTCTAGTAGCTCCTTCCCTCAGTGTGTTACTCCACACCTTGTTAGTCATCTCTGTCTTTTCATGCTAACCAATGTCCTACTCCTACCTACCTCTGACATTCCTGACTTCCTTTGCCAATGTTCCTCCTCACAGAAAAATGAAATAAAAAGGGCATGGTCTCTATACAGTACATTTTGCCACACACACAGTCAAGGATTCAAATCCAGTATTATGTAGCAGTAAATATTACAGTAGCTTTCAGATAATGCTCACAATTTCTCTCTCCACTGGAACTACAGGTAAATAGGTGAGGTAGCCCATATTATGAGAAGATAATTGTGTGTTTAGATGTCACAAGAATGTGTTCATCAGCAATGTTCATTCAGAAATAAAATGTCTAATCCCGGTATTGCTGTATGCCTGGAGTGTCTGTTAAAAGTTCCTGCAGTCAATTAATACATTCTATGCAGATGTCCCCTGCAGTCACTGCTATTGGGTTCTATTCCCATACCTGTCAACCAAGGCATGACAACTGTTTAGTGTCTATACTGTACATATATATGTCTCTCAAGTGTCATGATTTCATGTTATTTAATTAATAGTGCGTAATCCATCAGTCACAGGATTACCATTGAAATGATTACCTAGACTGCAAAGTATCACCAAATCTGCCCACAGAATACCTTGCTAGTTATATAGGTCAACCTGATGTGCAAGTGTCCTGTGTAGTTGTGTACCTGCAGTTGTTACTGCTTGGCCCACAGTGTCTCATGCAAATAGCTTAAGAGGTATGTACATGTTACATCAGCTATAGAAAGCTTGTAGTCATTGTACACATAAAGAAAATACAGACCTGTAGAATAGACAGTACTGTTGTCAAGGAAATAACCAGAAATGTTACTAATCAACTGTTTTTCTCTCTCTCTCTAGACCCTTTGTCTTCATTTACTTCTTATTGTTATTCACTGGTTATGGTTTACTATTAACATATGTTGTTACATTAACTGTATTTTGGGACGTGTTTTATTATCGTTATGTATTACAATGGTTGCATATTAACATATCTTGTTAAATTACCTGTTTTGTTGGCCTTATGCTGTTACTGTTAATGGCATACTATTAACATACTGACTGTTCTGTTATTTATTGTTGTGTTTCACATAATATGCTTGTATATGTAATTGGGTTATTTCCAATGTTCTTCCAAGCTATTATTATTAACAATGATTTGTTCACACCTAACCTATACTTACTGCTATAACTCCATTACCACAGCACATCAGAGTAGGCCAGTTCTGGCTGATCCACCTACCTTGCCTCAACTGGCCATGGCACTGGCTTCTGGCACATCTGGGGCCCAGACCAGTGGTGCCCCCTCCGCTGTCCCTGCACCACCTGCAGTGTCAGGTGGGACCGCCACAAGGGACAGGGCCTGGCCTCCTGGGAGCAGTGGCAGAGGGGCTGTTCTCAACCAGGATCAATTGCTGGTCATGGAAACCAAGACTGTTCATTGTAGCCGCCTGCGCCGGATTGAGGGCATACTGGCCAAACTGGTGGGACAGCCTCACCCTGGCGCCCAGGCTCCAGCACAGCCACCCTCGGGGCAGTGTAGGAGCAGTGTTGACAGTCCCATGGGTGGGGATGTGAATCATGCTGCTGATGTCTGGAGACACATGCGACTTGGATTCCACAACACCCTCCCCATCCAAGGTGTTCATCTACCTCATGTGTCACACACTGCCCCTGTCTGCTGTCTTGTCTATCTGTGAATGCATCTTCTCCTACCCAGCTTACCTCTTCACACGTACCTAAGTCCCTTCCCCAACATTCCACTCTCACCTTAATAAAAAAAAAAAAAATGGGCACCTTTTCTAAAAAAAAAATATATATATATATATATCGCCCCATACATAGCTCTGCATTTACACACATGTCCACTGGACAGAAGTAATTTGGTCCACCTGGCTTGACAACAAGGTTATGTAGTCCTCACCCCTCTCTCTTGGGTTTGAGAGTTCAAATTCATCTACAAACTCTGTCAAACTGCACGGTTGTTGCTGTACAAGAAATGGATAGCTATGATTCTTTCCTACACCCTTCATGCACATCCCTACCTGCCTTTCACTATGTTTTCCCCCTGCTTGCCCCCATTTCACCACTTTCCTATTTCCCCTTTTTTCTTTTCTTTCTTTATTTTTTTTTGTGTGGAGCTGTGCGGCATGTCTCATTGCTCAGCTTTGCTTAGCTCAGCTAAATAGAGCTTTAATGAGTATACATGTTTATAAAATTGTAAGTCACATGTACAAAATAAACATCTCTGCCATGTTTTGGACCTAGGCCCATCACACCTGCAGCACACTGCATTAACCCACCACACCACACAGATCATAATTAAAATAAGAAGTTATGTACCTACCATAACGTTCCATGTTAGTTGTCTTCTTCTCGCCTTCTTTCTTGCTGGATGGGTTCGGAGCCGATCCTCGGCTCCGACTCGGCCAATATTAAAGCTCGAGAGCTAATTCCACCAGCTCGAGGCTCCCCTATATCCCACAATGCTAGGCGGTAACTACTCAGATCTCGTTTGATAGCTAAACCAAGCAGTTCTGATCTCCACAGTATGGAGAAAGAAGAACCCACCTCTATATAAACCTGTATGTAAGCTACCACAAACATAAAAGGGGGAATAGAGGTGGTAGAACATGTGGGAAGGAAAACCCCAAAGGAAGATCCCAAAATTTCCTATCGGTCTGTCCAGGCTAGGGGGAAGGAGGGTGGGACGCAAGAAAGAAGGCGAGAAGAAGACAACTAACATGGAACGTTATGGCAGGTACATAACTTCTTAATGTTAAGTTGTCAATCTCGCCTTCATTCTTGCTGGATGGGACCGCGTCCCTAGCGCCTTATCCCGGGTGGCCTATCGGAACAGACTCTTGAGAACAGTGGAACCAAAGTTGGCATGGTTTCTGGAGGCCATATCCAATTTGTAATGTAAAATAAAGGTATGAGGTAAAGCCCATGTGGCTGCTGCACAAATGGAATCTATTGGCAGCCTATCCTGAAAAGCTACAGATGTAGCTAATGCCCTAGTTGAATGAGCTCTAGGTCTTGAAGGCAGATTTTGATTTCTGATTTCATAGATGAAGGTAATTATAGAGGTAACCCATCTTGAAAGGGACACTTTAGTAACTGGAAGGCCCAATTTCCCTTCCGCATAAGACAGGAAAAGCTGATCAGATTTCCTGAACTGTTTAGTCTTGTCTAAATAATATCTAAGTTGACGGTGAACATCTAGAAAATGTAACTTTTGTTCCGACCTGTTGGAATAATCAGGGAAGAAGACGGGGAGATCAATCGTCTGGTTTAGGTTTGCCTCAGAGGAAACCTTAGGTAAGAAGGATGGATTAATCCGGAGGGACACTCTGTTTTTGTGGAAAACTAAGTATGGAGGATGACTGCACAGAGCTTGAAGTTCAGATACCCTTCTAGCTGAAGTTATGGCTACTAGAAAAAGTGAAGCCACTGGTTCGAAGGGGGGAAGAATCAAGGATGCTAGGGCCAAATTCAAGTCCCATTGAGGTGGGGGATCTTTGATTGGAGGCTTGAGCAGCAAAACACCTCTTAAAAAGGCTTTGCAGAGCTTATGGGACATGATACTGGAGTCTGAGACACCTACATGAAAGTTAGATATAGCAGCTAGTTGTACTCTAATGGTAGATGAGGAAGAGCCTAAATGAAAGAGCTCTGCCAGAAAGTCTAGGATAGACTGGATAGGTGCAGTGAAGGGGTCTATATTTTTTGATGCTGCCCAGAAGGAAAAACGTTTCCACTTACTATTATAAATCTTCCTGGTAGAAGACTTGTGAGAGGCTATCAGGATGTTTCGGACCGAATGAGAGATTAAGGGAAGCCTGGCTAGTGTAGGAATCGGAGAAACCACGCTGTGAGGTTGAGAGATTGAAGGGAGTGGTGCAGCTGGCCCGACTGGTGGGTCAAAAGATCTGGCACCGGGTCCAGATGCCAAGGCTGCTCCAACAGGTAATGATGGAGGAATGGAAACCATATCTGTCGAGGCCAGTAAGGGGCAATGAGGATCATTGTAACTCTCAAGATGATAGCTTTCTGAATTAATTGAGATATCAGTGGAAAGGGGGGAAAAGCATACAGAAGTCCCCGGGGCCAATCGTGGACTAGAGCGTCTCTGGTGGGATGGCCTGGTAATGGGAAGAGAGTGAAGAAGTGGTGACACTTGCTGTTTTGGGGAGTAGCAAAAAGATCGCAGCAAGGCTGGCCCCATCTTTGGAAGACTTCTTCCAGCACTGATTTCTTTAGAGACAACTCGTGGGGCATGAGAATGGCCCTGCTCAACTTGTCCGCAATCACGTTGGACTTCCCAGGAATGTGCGTTGCTATCAGAAAATGCTGAGAAGAAATCTCCCACTGCCAAAGTCTGAGTGCCTCTCGACATAAGGGGTAGGACCTGGTTCCGCCCTGTTTGTTGATGTACCACACTACGGACATGTTGTCCGTCTGAATTGCAATAGTCCCTGTGGGAAGAGAGTCCTGAAGGGCTTGCAACGCTAAAAGCACTGCTCTCATCTCTAAGACATTTATGTGCAAGTGGCACTCAAAAGGTTGCCACGTGCCCTGGACTGTCCTGCCCTGATAATGCCCCCCCCCCGATCAGGGAGGCCTCTGTTGTCACCGTGGCGACTGGGGGGGGGGAATGAAAGGTCTGCCCTGGAGAACTTGAGGTGATGTGATCCACCAAGACAGGTGATTCTTGCATGATTGAGTTATTAGGATGATGTGAGACATCGGGAGCTGTTGGAAGGACCATTGAGTAAATAGCATCCACTGGAGGATCCGCATGTGGAAACGAGCTAAGGGGAGAAGGGTGATAGTAGCTGCCATGAGTCCTAATACCTTCAAGACTACCCTGGCTTTGACCTTGTTGCATTGTAGTAGAAGGTAAACTTGTTTGCGAATATCTAACACTCTTTGCTCTGTAAGTCAGGCGGAAAGACTGATTGTGTCTAAGGTGGCGCCTATAATGGTAATAGACTGACAAGGCGACAAGGCAGATTTTTCGAAATTTATTGAAATGCCTAGAGCTTGGCAAGTTTGGATGGTGAAGTCTCTGGATAGAAGCAGTTGATGTCTGGTGGTGGCGGTAAGGAGCCAGTCTTCCAAATATGGAAACACCTGGAATCCTTGACGTCTCAAGTGAGCCGCGACCACTGCCATGCATTTGGTAAACACTCTGGGGGCTGTAGTGAGACCAAAGGGCATGGCTCTGAACTGATAGTGACTGGCTCCCAGACTGAAGCGGAGAAACCTCCTGGAGCGTCTGTGCATTTTGATATGGTAGTACACATCCTGAAAATCTATCGAGCACATCCAATTGTCCTGACCCAAGAAGGGTAGAATGGACTGTAGCGTGACCATCCGGAATTTTGTTTTTTTGATATAATCGTTTAACTTGCTGAGATCCAGTATTGGTCTCCAGTCCCCTGTTTTTTTTGGTACCAAAAAGAATTTGGAGTAGATTCCGGATCCTTGCTGGTCTGCTGGGACTGGTTGGATAGCTCTTTTTGACAGCAGCTTTGATATTTCTAGTGCTGCTTGTTACCTTAGACTGGGTGGAACGTCTGGAAGGGATCCTTTGGGTTGGGATGGGATGTGAATAAAGGGAATTTTGTAACCCTCGGATATGATTGACTGTACCCATTTGTCTTGAGTGAGGGAAAGCCAGGCTTTTGGGTAACAGTGATAATCTTCCCCCGACTGCCTCCGAAGGTGGACAGCCCGGCAGCTCCTCAGGGATGCTGAAAGGGTTTATCAGAGAAAGTTTCTCTGCTACCCTGGTTTTGTGGACCTCCTCTGCCCCTAGGGCGGCGTCTATTGTTATTCCCTCCTCTGCCTCTAGAGGGGAATCGACCTTGTGTGTCAGATGAGAGTCCCTGAGGTTTGCGGAACCACATTTTTCCTCCCCTCTGACCTTTTGGATAAGGTCTAGAAGGGGTAGAAAAACGGACTCCCACGGCAGAGAGAGTCTTACCTTCCACCTCGCACCTAGTCAATGTATCCTTCACCTGAGGACCAAACAATGTTGAGCCATCAAAGGGGGAATTGGTGAAGGACGCCTTGAGAGGGTCCGCAAAATTGCAAAGCCACATCCAGGCGTGATGTCGTAAAGCTACACCTGTGCCTGCGGCCCTACTTGCCCCATCAGCAGCATATGAGATAAGCCGCATGGAGGAGTTAACAATCGAATTTAGGGTTGCCAACTGGGAGTTCATTTTGTCTTGGAACCCCTCAGCTGTTGGATCCTGTATGGCCTCACCCATATCCTTGAACAAATCTCTCTGGAGACGGGTGAAGTGACACAAGTAGTTCAGCGACCGCATTGAAAAGGTCGCTGATGAAAACATCCGCTTACCATACCTGTCCATGGTCCTAGACTCTTTATTAGGAGGATGGACAGGTACTGAAGGACCGGCTATCCTTCTTAGTGGCTGCGGCCACCACCATGGCATCAACAGACACACCTTTAGATAGAAACTCTTTCTCTTTAGGGGCAGTAATACATTTTGACGGTCTCCTTGGGGTAGGTTCCACTGAATCAGGGGCCGTCCAAGCCTTCCTTGCCACCACTTCCATAAGGGGGTCAAAGGGAGGGGACACCCAGGAGGTGGAAGGGCGAGAGCCAAACCCCTCAAGGTAAACTGACTCGTCCTCTGAAGGGTTAAGGGCGGGCCAGTTCCCCCTCTGTTTTAGGATTTCAAGGATGTCAGCAAAGGAGACATCCTCAGAGGGGGACCGAGGGGAACCTTCAGATTCCTCCAAGTCAGTGTCAGAGGTGATAGACTCAGGGGAGTCAATGTGCTTCCTCTTGCACTGTCTCTTCTGAGGGGGTTCTCCTACCGGATCAGGAGAGGCCTTGGAAGAGGAGGAAATTCCCAATGGGGAAACCTGAGGAGCTGGCTCTCTGCGGTCTGATACAAGGGGCTGGGTAGAAACCACCGCAGGCACTGAAGAGGGAGGAGCTGATGGAGCCGACTGTGGGGTAGACACTGGGTCTAGCACGATCCGCATGACCTCGAAGGTGCCCCTATCAGCCAAGGCCGGAGGTCCCCGCTCCGAGGAGACAAGGACCCCCCCCGGCACCAACAGGAACGGCTCCGAGGCCGATGTCGGAGCCGAACTCACCAGCGCCGACGCCCCGAGAGGGAGAACGGGGTCGGACAAGGGTCCGATGCCACTCGCCCCCTCGGAGCCGATGAGGGAAGCCCGGCGCCGAGATCCCTCCAATGAGGAAATCGGAGCAGACGACGGAGCCGAAAGGGAAGGTATCGGCTCCGAAGCACCGACAGCCACGGCTCCGATGAGCCCCGGCTCCGAACTCAAAGGAGTCGGAGGAGGAATAAAATCAGGGATGGAAATAGCCGCTGACTGTTGAGTAGGGCTATGCAGCATTTGGGCCAGTGCCTCGGACTTGAGAAGTCTACTCACCACCCTTTGTAAATCATGGTCGGACAGCCTGGAGGACCGAGAGGAATGAGACCTATGGCTCCACTCCGACAGAAGAGGGGATCCCGGAGCCGAGTGGATGGAGCCGATAGAAGGGGACCTAGACCTCTTATTTGAAGGTGGCTCCGATAAGCTTATCGGAGCCGACTGAGTCTTGCCAACCTCGGCTCCAGCCGGAGCCGAGGTAACGGTATGAGATTTCGAAACATCGGCTCCAACCGGAGCCGATGTCGAAGCCATTTTAATGCTTCCAGGAGACGGCTCTGAAACTGGAGCCGATGGCCTGGAAGTCTTAGAAGGCTTCCCTGACGCAAACTGGGTCGGAGGGCCTTCAGGCTTTAACACGCCTTGAAGAATTAACTTGTTTTTGCGTTCCTGCAGGACTCTAGGGCTGAATGCATGGCACACAGCAAATGAGTCCTGCAGGTGCAAAGGTCCCAGGCAATCTACACAAGAAGTGTGACCGTCTGTCAGAGACATTTTCTGACAGCACGAATCACACTTCTTGAAGCCTGAGACCTTGGAGTCTTCAGACATCCTAAAAAGCTGTGTGAAAAAAAACACAAACACAACACACAGACACACCCTTAACCAAATAAAAATCCAGTCACACTGATGGACAGGGAAAAGAGAGGGAGTGGGCCAAAGGCCTAAAAGTTAAAAAGGGGATAAAACGGGAATTTTTTGGATAAAAGGGGGGACCCGATTTAAACTAATGGAATACTCTATATAAAGGTAAACTAAATGGAAAAAAATAGGGGTAGAAATTGAAGTTTTTAAACAAGAAAACTTACTAACCTGCCAGAGCCGGTAGAAGAAGCACCTCGTCAGCTAAGCGGCAAACGAGATCTGAGTAGTTACCGCCTAGCATTGTGGGATATAGGGGAGCCTTGAGCCGGTGGAATTAGCTCTCGAGCTTTAGTATTGGCCGAGTCGGAGCCGAGGATCAGCTCCGAACCCATCCAGCAAGAATGAAGGCGAGATTGATAACTTAACATCAGGTGTTTTCATCAAAACATGGTGATTACCATTTACAGGCATTAGGCGTGTCTCAGCAAAGCTGCGTGCCGTGCTGCACCGCTCAAACTGGAATTAAAAATTAATGGGAAAAATGGGAGTGTACCTTGGACTCTGGTGCAATAATACACCACTAGACAGCCAAAGATATAAACATGGATTTAAGTGAGGCCTGTGACAGAAGGTAAATGTGCCCTTGTATCAGCAGCATGTAGAAAGACACCTGCTAAGGCATCAATAGCAAATAACATATTCAACTTGGACCCTGGTGCAGAAATACAGCCATAGAAAGCCATGTACATACCGATAGATGCAAACAATGTGTCACAGCCTGAATGTCTGCACATATACCTTGCAAATACACCTGCTGCAGCAGTAGCTCAGTAGTTCAGTCTGTAAAATGCCTTTCATACAGTACATTTTGCCATAAACAGTCCTGGGTTCAAATCCAGTCTTGTGTTGCAGTTCAATTACAGTATTGTGAAGACAGCAATTAATGACTGAGTCATGCAATCATTACCCACACAGGTTACTGCTAATTAAAGAATCACTATTGTGTTTTGAAGTCAAAGGCATGCAGGTAGGGACACACTGCACATATCCGTATAGCATAACTATATGTTGCCTACTATTCTGTTATTGGTACTGTTGCATAACAGATGTGCCTTAATCATATGCCTCAATTGGACTGTAAAGGGTACCCTTACTCGGGCTCTGACGTAACAATAGGAGTGACACAGCTGCCACAGTTACATGTATGGCTTGTTGTCCTCCAAAGTGTTTGCACCCCCCCCCCCCATGTGTTCTAGGCTGCAGCAGCAGCTGCAGCCTGTAGCACACATACATCTGTATGTAAAGGTAGCTCCTACAGACCTACCATACCTCCCAACCCCCTAGCACAAGGAATCCGGACAAAGCCATACTTAATGGGGGTGGGGGGTGGGGGGGCAAAGGTCCACAGACTGGGACATGTTTTACAGTTTGCTCCTACATAGATAGTAAGTTGCCTGAATAACAGCTATTGCAGTAGCATGCGTATTCTGAGGGGTATGATGTCTGAAACTCAAATGTGTGCCTTCCATTACTGAACTCAACCCACAATATTTGCCAGTGAATTGCCAGATGACCACAATGTCAAGGGCCACTGACCACATATATGAGACAAAACTGTGGGCATACTACATAAATCTCTACAGTTGACAGTTATGGCACCTACTCTCTGTGATGCTGTAGTCTCCACACCTTAGTACTGTCGATGTTAACAGCTAAGAAAGGGGCTGGGGTCTACATGAAGGCCTTATATATAGCATTGTAGTGGCATGTTATTAGCTAATGATAGTGCAATTCAGCTGTTTTCACTGCAATTACCACATCAGAGCCACAGATTGGTGGAGAGAAAAGTACCTGTTAACGAGCAGTACCTTAAAAAGGCAAGCAACTGGTTATGGGGAACACGTCTGTATGAGACTTACCGCACACAGAGAGCGTATTTTCAAAAGATTACTGGAAGCAAAGTTCAACAAAGGAGTACTGCACTCAACCAGGTATGTAATTGATTTCTCCATATAACACGAAGCAGATGGGAGGATGGAAGTATGGGGAATAGTGATTACAGCAGTAAGCCTGTCTTAGATCTATGTTAATGACATGTCACTGATACTCATGCACGCCTCACAAATGTACCTGATTTCCACTCACATATTAGCTCTGTCCCCCTTATTCCCTCCTACAACACATGGCTGTTATAGGGAAGCTAGTGCATTACAGGTAATACATAGTGACAATACGTACAGGTGTATACTCCTGTAACGTCAGACAATGTACACTAATTCACCTCCTCTCATTTTGGCACTATCTCACATAAATAGTTGTAACATTTTAAAAGTGTCCCTGATTGTCCATGATGTTTTCTGGTTAAGTCCATAATTCTGTTTACGTTGTTCCCTGTCTGGTTGACAGCTATACCTAACATAGCTGTCAACATGTTACAGCAAGAAATTTGAACAAAGCCATATTTAATGGAGGGACAAAGGCCCAAAATTAGGGATGCTATAACCATTGCTCGTACAAAGTAAGAAGCTGAACAGAATACCAGATATTACACTAACTGTAACTGCGGTGGTGGTGCTGCGGTAGCGTTGTCGCCTCATAGCAAGATGTTGTCCCCTTCGATTCTCAGCTAGAGCGTCTTCTGTGTGGAGGCATACGTGAATGGGGGCGTGCCTTTGTTGAAGGTTGTGCGTCAGGGCTGGTAACCCGGTACGTAAAAATTCACTACCAATCATTAGCAGACCGGCGTTCCGCTGTGGCGACCCCTATCCGGGAAAAGCCAAAAGACACAAACAAACATTAGCATAACTGTGTTCTGAAGGGTATGACATCTTAAACTGAGATGCCTGTCTTTATTTTCTGACATCAACCATTAATGATTGACCAACCTTTTGTCATAAATCCACAATGTTCTGTGAAAATGACCAAAAGTATGACGCAAACATCTTAACATTCTGCAATCATCTGTATAGTTGACAGGCCTGATGCCTATAGGGAACGTATTCTACAGCAGGTTTGCACTGTTTTCTGTCATTGTGGCACACTGGTGTTACTGGACTGTCCCCATATAGTGGTTGTAATAGCACATTGCTAGTTGTCTGCCAGTGGACATAGGACAGTAGTGGAAGGTTGTCCTTAGGGGTCACACCATAGTACACTGCAGTGCTAGGTGTAGGAACATACAGCAGAATCTGTCACGGCACACAGGGACATACACCCATAGTGCTACTATCCTGCTGGGATCCACATATGTAGTATGTTGCCAGACTGTGGGGTATGATGTGTGAGGGAGCAGTGGGTAGTACAGGCCATTATGAGTGTGCTGAATCTATACATAGTGGACGTCCATGTATCTGGTCCTGTAATCCTTCAGCTTTACTCCGTCGCATATCACCTACTCAGAGGCGATCTCTGCCTAACATACAAAGCTATGTCAAACCCAGAGCTGTTGGACATGCTCCACTTAAAGAAATCCCAATCACTTCGAGCTACATGCTCTAGGGACCTAAACCTTGTCACCACAATAAACAGAACATGCTGGAGAGATAGAGTCCTGTCCCAGAGACTTCTCATACTCTAGAATAGACTACCTATCTATGTCAAACAGAGCTACTCATTAGCACTCTTCAAGAAAAATCTTTATGATTGGATGGGAAATAGGAAATTCACCCCAGGGATCACTTCTGTGGCTCTGCTCGACAGGGGCACAGAAAAATAATTTTCTTGGGTGGTGAAAGTCAGGGTACCTTTTCGGCTAGGCTTATATAGGCCTTAGGGCTAATAGCCTAGTACCTACCTATGAACCTATAATGTGTACCCCTTTTGTTGTCTTTCAGGAACCATGTATCACAGACAACATGCCCCCTTCTCCGATGCAAAGAATGAGGTAATAGTAGATGCAGTATCATCAGGTGTGGTTGCCCAAGTGGAGGCATAATCATGCACAATGGGCAGCATTGTGGGTAGACCTTGTGCAGGATGCTAATCAGATTGGCCAGCAGGACAGGACCTATGAGCAGGTGTGACAGAGAACCATAGAAATTGTGAATGCTGCACAATGAAAGGCAGCTGATGTTGCCAGGGATCAGACCACCACTGGTGGAGGGCCTGCAGCTGTACAACCACTCTCAGCCACAGAGGAATTCCTGGTGAACCTAGGAACACATGACAGCTCCCAGTCCTATATCACACCATACATCGTGGAGGTGGGTGCCACAGTGCCCCCAGCACAGGAGTGTCCAAGTAAGCTTACTGTGGCCATCATTTTAATAGTTTATCAGTCACTGTGGCAGGCTGTACATACCTGTACATGGGTGTCAGGCCTATCTGCATTGGGAGGGGTTTAAGCTCAGTTGTGCACACATACTCTGAATCTCAGCAATACAGCCAGTAACAGTGGCTACTGTACAAGTGGATATATGCACATATTACCATGTAGTGCGGATAGTGAATCATGAAGTGCAGTGGATTAGCAAGGAGGAAGTAAGGATAGCTATGAAGAGGATGAAGAATGGAAAGGTTGTTGGTCCAGATGACATACCTGTGGAAGCATGGAGGTGTTTAGGTGAAATGGCAGTGGAGTTTTTAACTAGATTGTTTAATGAAATCTTGGAAAGTGAGAGGATGCCTGAGGAATGGAGAAAAAGTGTTTTGGTACCGATTTTTAAGAATAAGGGTGATGTGCAGAGCTGTAGTAACTCTAGAGGGATTAAATTGATCAGTCACAGCATGAAGTTATGGGAAAGAGTAGTGGAAGCTAGGTTAAGAAGGGAGATGACGATTAGTGATCAGCAGTATGGTTTCATGCCAAGAAAGAGCACTGCAGATGCGATGTTTGCTTTGAGAGTGTTGATGGAGAAGTACAGAGAAGGTCAGAAGGAGTTGCATTGTGTCTTTGTGGATTTAGAGAAAGCATATGACAGGGTGCCTAGAGAGGAGTTGTGGTATTGCATGAGGAAGTCGGGAGTGTCAGAAAAGTATGTAAGAGTGGTACAGGATATGTATGAGGGTAGTGTGACAGCGGTGAGGTCTGCAGTGGGAGTGACAGATGCGTTTAAGCTGGAGGTGGGATTACATCAAGGATCAGCTCTGAGACCTTTCTTATTTGTAATGGTGATGGACAGGTTGACAGATGAGATCAGACAGGAGTCCCCGTGGACTATGATGTTTGCAGATGACAGTGTGATCTGTAGTGAGAGTAGGGAACAGGTGGAGGAGACCCTGTAGAGATGGAGATATGCTCTAGAGAGAAGAGGACTGAAGGTCAGCAGGACTAAGACAGAATATATGTGTGTGAATGAGAAGGAGGATAGAGGAATGGAGAGGATGCAAGGAGTAGAGGTGGTGAAGGTGGATGAGTTTAAATACTTGGGATCAATAGTTCAGAGTAATGGTGAGTGTGGAAGAGAGGTGAAGAAGAGAGTACAGGCAGGATGGAGTGGGTGGAGAAGACTGTCAGGAGTGATTTGTGACAGATGAGTACCAGTAAGAGTGAAAGGGAAGGTCTACAAGAGGGTAGTGAGACCATCTATGTTATATGGGTTGGAGACAGTGGCATTGACAAAAAGGCAGGGGTCAGAGCTTGATGTGGCAGAGTTGAAGATGTTAAGATTTGCACTGGGTGTGATGAGGATGAACAGGATTATCAGAGCGTCAGCCCAGATTGGAAGGTTTGAAGACAAAGCCAGAGAGGCAAGATTACGTTGGTTTGGACATGTGCTGAGGAGGGATGCAGAGTATATTGGGAAAAAGATGCTAAGGATGAAGCTGCCAGGTAACAGGAAAAGAGGAAGGCCTAAGATAAGGTTTACGGATGTGGTGAGAGAAGACATGCAGGTGGTTGGTGTAACAGAGCAAGATGCAGAGGACAGGAAGAAATGGAAACAGTTGATCTGCTGTGGCAATCCCTGACAGGAGCAGCTGAAAGAAGAAGAAGACCCTGTGGTGCTGCAACATATGGTGGTGCTAACAATACCTCTCCCTTACCTGTTCATAGGTCTGTCAGGAGTTGCCCAAGCCCATGGTCCTGTACCTGGTAAGCATGATACTGTTGTTTTATGGATTATATATACCCTATGAAAGATAAGGGCTGCCATATTGAACTATGTACAAATGTTGCATTTAGCCAGATTAGAATATTTATATGTACCGTTCTGGAACAGTTGACTACAGTTCATTGACTGGGTAATCACAGGTGTGTATTTGAATGAACAGTAACACATTTACACTTACAGTTATGAGCACTACGCAGCCTGGTATACATGAGGCAGGTAATCCAAGATGCTTGTTCATACACAAAAGGTAGATGTTACATACCTGAGGCAGTGACACTAGTACTGGCATGTCATTCTCAAGATAGATGGACTGGATTTAATGTGCAGTTCTATCACATGTAGTGTCATACTGCATATCTTATAGGTAAATTATACTGACAACTTTAACTGGATGTAGCTGATGTGCAGGTTATAAAGGCGTTGACTTGCATGCATATCTTGTTGTGAGATTGTATACTGTGCATGGGAGCAGAGATGAGAAGATGTGAGAATGGTAATGCAGTTGTGGATCCTCATTTGTATGAATCTTTATGGATTACTGTACATAAAAGTACAGGTAGTAATATACTGCTTTTGTCTTGGTTTTCACAGGTGACCGGGGAGGGTTGGAGTCTGTCCCCCTCAAAAACCTGATGTCAGTGTCTCATCAGACTCTGATGATGATGGTGGCCATAGTGAGGCACAGGTAGGGTAGTCGGTGGCTGACTCTGTCCCAGAGGTTGACATCCCTCATCTGCCCCCATTGTCTCCGCACACAGTCTGTATGCCCACACATACCCAGTCCCCAGAGGCCACAGATATTGGACAGTCAGAGGGTGGATATATTGAACAGAGAAGTGCAGCAACTATGGCTCCAGTGAGTATAGACACTGGGTATAGCCTGAGAGCTAGCAATGTCCCACACAGGCAGATTGACAGGAGTGCTTGTAGGAGGCCTGCTGTCTGTCCAACACCTTTTGCTGTTGTCATATCTCGAGTCACTCTACATATGTTTCGGGCCGTGTTGAAGGCATAGGCATGTTCTGACCGAACACCAGGCATATGCTTAGGGTTATGGAAGCAGCACAGTCTGACATCCATGACTGTCTCCACAGCATTGGGGACACCCTGGATCAGTTCACTGATGTAGTGGACAGACAGTGGGCTGAGACAGTGTTTGTCTTGGGCCATACATTGTGCTGGAATGTCTGGCTGGAGTTGGGCATCAGACCTGTGGATATAGGTCAGTAACACTAACTGCTGAGAGTCCATGTGACCTTGCGCAGTTACGCTCCCATAATGGCAGTACCTCCAGCACTACAAAGGGAAGTGTGCTATCCACACCAAGACATGGCAGGCCATGGGCACATGTTCCTGAGCAATCCCATGGGGGACACAGACCAGCATCTGACCTTGGACATGGTGGTGGCTGTGGAACTCCTGGCAGAGCCAGTTCCCATGTTCATGGCTGGAGATGGTAAACTGTCCACTCTACCGTGTATGGTCCACAGCTGTCCAACATACACACGTGTAGGGCTAGCACTGGGCTTGACTGTGTACATGCACACACTCAAACACTCAAACACCACTGTCTCATGCAGGTCACCTACAGACACATGGCACCTCTATAAATACAACTGGCAACAATTCCAAAAGTTTAGCGCCTCAGCCAATACAGCCTTCAAAAAGTAGCTCAACATTAAAATGTATTCCCCTTATATACATATACCAATAAAACAATCAAGACAATCCAACAATAGAACCTGAATTAAATCAGGTATTTCCAATTAATGTCACAGTTTAACGCATGAGGTACAAGAGTATTAAGTTTAAGTATAAAAACAGATTCCTTGAACAAAAGTTTTTCTTCTAATATAGCAGCATTAATTGGAAATATTGCAATATTGAACTATGCTAAAATCAATAACTTCTGTTCTCATTATTATGGCACATACATGAGCAAAAATTGGGGGGGGGGGGTCATAACTACAAAACCCATATATCTGCAGTGTAATCTGAGTGACAGGTGAAGGAGTTCATAACCGGGCATAGAGGAATGGAACATTTGGTAGTAAAGCTGAGGAAGATATTTGAATTCACTAAGGGCTCAGCTACTGTTGTGTAACCAGGCATTAGTGACATAAGTTGACATTAATAGTTGCATTGTCACAATTTCCAAGTATGTGACCTGTCATAACTTGATGAGTACCTTGCCAGTACCTTGGGGGGGGGGGGGGTTAATTAGTGAGTCCATGATTATTACATATTGTGACTAAAGTTCACAGTATATAGTGTTCCACTGTGTTCTAACATTCCCTGTAAATGTGTCTGTGCCTGTTATGCAGGAAGAGTTTCAATTTCCTGAAGATGTACCTTCCAGAATGCTGACCATCGTCATTATGTGCTGCTAACATGCCAGAAAAATGTTAAATGAGGTATAATGATACATGCATTTGAGAGCTTGCATAACTCAATACATTTCTGCAGTGTTGAAGTCAATGGAATATGGGTTTCAATCACCACCCAGTTATGTCATTTTTGCATGTTCATTTTACAGTCTTTAGTTGTATTGTAATATTTCCATAATATCTGTGTATTCACACCTTTTTAGTACACCTACATCTGTGGCATGACTTACCCATCAATGTAAAAGGTCAGACTTTTGTTTGTCCTGATATCAACTCTTCTGTTCCCCTGACGTGTTTTCCAGTCGCTTTTTTCATGAGTGTTCGCATAGAATGCTTTTCTAATACATCATTCTGGTAACTATATACTTGAACAAAGTCAGGGATTCTAACCCAGATATGTACATTTTATTCTTAATACCTTCTCATCTCTTCTTCTGAAATTTGTTTCCCAGCCACCTTTATTACAACTTCTTCTGTGGCATGCCCTGCTAATACTGTGGCCTTGAGTACATCAGTATCATTTACATTTATGATTGTTTCTCTTGTTGTGCTGTCAAGTGTCACATTACCCTGAACGTCATCTATGCTGCTGTGAGTGTGTGCATTATGAGAGGAATGTTATTTTGTTTTCTGGCATAATTATTTTTCTGGATTCCTCAGCCACGTCAAGATGGAAATTTGTGGGCTATGTGGTCCTAATGACTATGCTGACTTAGTTGATGTGTACTTATGCATGGATGTGTGATGTATCATAAGATACTTGCAATAAGACAGCTTCAGTGGTTACCCCGGCTAAGGCAGTTTCATAACATATTGTATTATGAGAGTTCTATGTTTGTATCCCTGGATGACTATTTCTTATCATTTTTGTTACAATCTGCCTACACCTGTGATACATTTTAGAGGCATGTGTTTTTATGATCCATTCCACTGTGACGGCTGTAGTGTCTCACCTTTACATTATAATGTGTATGCACTAGCCTGTGGACTGACTTGCTGCAATGACCCACCTCGGGACAGGCATAATTTTATTTGTAGTTACCTTTACAATGTAACATGGGTGCACGGTTTACATTTCCCAATTGTTGTTAGGTATGGTGTGGGGTGTTACAACACATTACTCTATTGCTGTATATCTCACATCTCCTGTGCATGCTTCATGATCTTACTGGCATTTCATTTATGGTCTATCTGTCCATATAATGATTTATTTCACAGCTCACTTTGTAGATTAATGTTAACATAATCTATGACTTAATGACATCTACTCTTGACTCAACATCTGTATTGCTTGATTTTCCAGTGCTCATATATTTATGTCCCCATCTGTTGTTTTGCTGACATAATCATCAAACAACTGTGCACCCGCACTCTCCTCTGCTACTGTGCTTTAGTGTGCAAAGTCATCATTTATTTATTACAGTTAGATGTGGCCATGATGTGGCTGAGCAAGATCTGGCTGCAAACCTGTGCTGCAGCCATGGGACAGACTGTTTTTATTCAAAGTGCCGTGGCTACGTGCATATATGTTTAGCCATAGTCATAGTACTTGTCACACTATGAACGCAATGATGCAGCCATTGTTAATGAATCACCAGGGGTGCAATGATTAGAGGTTTTAGCAGAGAGCATAAGTAAAGTGTAGCACGTGTTTAGAATGGGACAAAGGTAAAGGAGAAATTGGACTAAATGGATTCAGTGAGAGGTAAGCACATCATATTATCTATTTTCTTTATCTTTTTAAAGCAATTCATGTGAAAACTGTAAATAAAGTTATGCATGAATTTACACACCAGGTTCCTTGACTGTGCAGAGATAAACAACAGTAACCACACACTGTTTTAACTATCTCACTTACATTAATTGTTGTACTGACGAAGAGGTCCTTCCCCTGTAATGTTACAGAACCTCCATATAGACTCCTTGTCTTTTTTGGAAAGTCAAAAACTTTAATGTCAACCTTTATGTTTTGGTTGAAGTTATGCGCTTGAAGCACTATAGTTTCATCACTTCCAGCATGCAGGATGTTCGGAGCTATCAAAGTGAACCTGAAAAAAAAAAGACAAAATCAAGGAAGGGATTTTTTTATCTTATTTTACTGTCAAGTTTTACAGTTCTGTAGATCCTGATTCAATTGTTATCAAAAGGAATATTATTTCTTGGATGCTGCGGCATACTAGCCAGTACATTGCTACCACAGTTATCTTAAGCCCTTCACAGTCAGCTGAACTTCTGGGTCCCTAACACAAATCCTTCTACAATGTGTGGTTAGAAAATGTAAAACACTAACTTATACAACCATCTCTGGGATTGCTGCACTGCAGAGGTGCAGAGAAGTTCATCCTTAAAGTGATTCCCCATTTGTCAATGTCATGCATCTGGAGCATTTCTCCCCGGGCCTCCGCTGAAAACAGGCTCTGTGGAACCTAGTCGGACTTTCCCGGTCAACAAATGTTAAATAAATAAAATAAATAAAATATTCTGACAAAATATCTGAAAACTGCAAACTGATCTGACAAAGCATCTGTCATCTGAAAATCCAGATATCATGAAAAATGTGTGTGTTGGACTATGCCCGGTCTATAACCTACACTGGTATGCATTCACTTTAGCTACTACTGCTTCAGTCATCTGCCTTTGGACAACATTGCTGTAGCACGGCTGCTGAACCTGGTCTTCTATGTTCCAGTGTTTGTTTGATTTCATGTTTTCAGTGCATCTTTAAAAATGTAGCTTTGTGACTCCTTCAATGTTACACTGATCATTTGTTTTTACATTTTTTTAGTCAAAATGTAAAGTTTCCATGCAATATTTACCCAACCGATCCATTTTAATATCTATCATAGTGGTCGACAAATACTACTGAAAGATTTTGATTATGACTGCTTGTTTCAATTAGGAACACAAAAATAACTGTTCTTGGAGTAAAAAAATATAGAACTATTAAAATAAAAAGATTAAAGACTGCATAAGCATTTCTTTAAAAGAGGAACATTTAGAGCTAGAAATAAAGGACAAATAAAAAGAGAGAGTGAGAGAGAGAGAACCCAATATAAATAAATAAAAAAAGAATGAAACAAGGCAGACACAATTTCCTAAATTAAGATACAAATTAAAAATAATAATAATAATAAATAAATCAACAAAGCAGACACAATCCTCGACTGAGTTAAAAATGAAAAAAAGAAAAATAAATAGACACACTCTTCCACAACTGAGATAAAAATAATAATAGTTAATTACATTAAACACTGAACCTTAAAACTAATGAAAGCAGTGTTTACTCTAACAATCAGTATAAGTTTCACAGAATTTTATTCACTGTGTGCGTTTACAACATACAACTAGAAACACACGCACACACACACATGCACATACTCACACATGCACACACGCGCACACACACACACACACACAAGCACACACACACACACACACACACACACACACACACACACACACACACACACACACACACACACACACACACAAATAACTATGAGGGAATTAAATTAAAGCCTGCACTGACTTTTGTTCCACGTAGGCATAGTGGCATGGTACTTACATGGACGTAAGCAGATGTGCGATCCAGTAAACAGAGCTGAGGGGCATGCAGGAGCGTGCAAACACAGACATGTCCATGGCATCCAAATCACCTCATAAGCAGATGAAATACATGCAAATGAGGGTGGTAGAGCGATCCAGCAAGCAGAGAGGCAGTCCTGCAGACCCCGTGTTGGTGTCCATAATGTACACGGAAAAATTCCATGTACAGGATATAAAACTGACACCAGGGGCTGTAAAAGTGCAGATAGAATGGCAGAAATAGCATAGTAGAGACAGATATGTGCAAAACTGTCCATCATTTGTCCAAAACCATATGGAAAATACTTTAAATTACTTTTATTTTTTTAAATAATCTGAGTATAAAAACCAAAATTGTGAGTATGTGACAGTAATGCATTATAGGACCCTATGTGGAGTATGTGCAATGTTAGACTGCTGTGGCTGCTAACGAGGCAGGGCCTGGAACCATGTAGTTTCCAAGTTCTGTGGACAGATCTGTATGCAAATGAGCTGGGGTTGCTGAATAGCAAAAATGGGCATCCGTGTCCGCAGATCCCATCTGTGTCGGCACAAACATTGTTGGTGTCCACAGAAGAAGTAACTGACATCAAAGGGGGGTGTGCCTGAGGGCTTGTAAGCTGACTGAAGGTCAGCGGCACCTGCTTAGGTGATTCAGCACTCTGCTGAGCAGAGGAGTGTGCACACTGACTGCTAAGCTTTGCTTACCTCTGGGGCATGTGCTTTATCAGGTTTGTTCATGTCTGTGCAGTTTGCAGCCATGTATGGGGGGGGGTGCGTCTACTGACTGCTGAGCATTGTTTATCAGTGCAGTGTGGGTTTCCACGGCATGCCGCAATCCTGAACAAGGCTGACTGTCAAAAAAAAAAATTGGTTGAAAACCCAATGATATATTAATTACTGATGAGCTCTGTTTCACTTAAACTAGGGCCATTAAAACTCCTGAATGATGTACCTGGCAGGTGGAATGCATCATAGGTAGCCAATCACACAGGCTGCACCTACACCAGAGCACTATCAAGTATGCATACACCCTAAAATCTGATTTTTCCCTCATACTCTGCACCGCTGGAGTACATACTTGGGAATTTTAACTGACAGGATGCTAGGGGCTGCTGCAGCTCTGCTACATCTGCATGTGCTAGATGCTGAGGTCAATGCTGATGGTGCTGCTGACAATAGGCTTAGACTGAGAAGGAGAAGAGTGTTCAGGCCCAGGGTAACTTCCAGGAGCTACATCAGCTGGAGATTTTAGGGCACTACAAGGTGGACAGGGACATACTACAAGAACTCACTGAGCTCTGCAGCCCTCAACTCAGACCCAGAGCCAACAGAGGGGAACCCATCCCAGTGGAAACAAAGGTATATGTAGCCCTTAGGATACTAGTTATAGGTACTTTCCAAAGGCCAACTGGAGACATGACGGGGGGTCTCACAGGCTTCAGCATCCAGGGTACTCCACAAATTCCTGGATGCCATGCTAGCACATGCCAGTGAGCACATTTATTTATCCTGGACCCCTGAGGAGAGGGCAAGCAGCATGCAACTCTTCTACCATGTAGGATATTATCCTGAGGTACTGGATGCCATAGACTGCACTCATGTACACATGAAGGTACCACCCAGTGAGGAGGGTAGAATCTACATCAACCGCAAGGGGTATCACTCCATCAACTGCCAGGTCATGGGCAATGCCCAGGGTATTATCATTAATGTGTGTGTTGGCAGCTCTGGCAGTTATCACGACTCCCATATCTGGCATGCATCACAGCTATACAACATGTTTTGCCATGAAGGACATCCTCTATGGCCATTTACTGGGGAATGCTGGCCATGCACTGGAACAGTGGATGATGACACCCATCAGAAATGCACACACACTTTTTGAAGGATGCCAAAATGAGGCACATGCACAAACTAGAAACATCATAGACCATGTGTTTTGGCTGCTGAAGTCACGGTTCCAATGCCTAGATATATTTGCTGGAGCACTGAAGTACCTCCCAGCCACATGTGCACAGATGTTCACAGTATGTGCCATGCTACACAATATGATCCTGTGGAAACTGCAGCAGGATTAGCAAAGGGAAGGGATACGCAGCCCCCCACCAGTACCTACATCCTCACAGTTACACCCACAGGGGGACTTGGAGAAGGAACACCCTGAGGTTGTCCCTGTAGAAGGCATGCCCAATATGCCTGGGTCTTGGTCAAGAGACAATGCATAGCACATGCACTGATAACCTAGGGCCCTAGGGACTGAAACCTTCCTCTGACTTGCATACATATGCTAAAAATGATGCCAGCCAGCCCACACAACCTGTACATAAACATGTATTGGCTGTGTACTGCATGCATCAGGCAGAGTCAGCTCTAAACTACAGGTCTGTCAACTGCTGCAATCGCAAGGTAAGTCACTCTCCTATACACCACTTGTATGGGGTACTAGAATATGCTAGCATATGTATGGATCTGCCCCATATATGTAAGGGAATCTAGTGGCTACTGGCTACTTGCAAAGATCTAACAGCCACTTGGGACAGCAGGTACTCCGTCCAGTAGTATCTGCCTTATAACATTCACTAGGCCATATTGCTGGAAACTCCACTACATTATTCAAGGGAAATACCAAACAGTGGGGGTCACAGGACAGTCTCACAACTGTCTATGTCAGCAGAGCATAGGCAAGTTGTCCCCCACTCCCAACACACCAGTGTTCACAGACAACTGCTGTAACAGTAAGTCTGCAATGATATATCAGCAGACCTGACAATTTCAAGGCTGTGACATAGAACCTGACCACATGTTGTATTTCCCACATAATGCAGGGGTGACAGTGTATGTCTGTATGTTGTTGATAGTGTGAGGGATGAAACCTGTTTGCATGGTGGCTGGTGCGGCTCACTGGGCTACGGACATTAGCATGGGAGATGGTGTTGATGCTTTAAATCTGACAGCATCTACATCTTTTGCATGTGAAGTACTAGTAAGGTGGTATTCCCACAGACTGTCATAACTCCCTCAGTCTGTTAATGCAAGAAAGTTTCTCAAAGCCAGTGAGAATGGGGAGACAAAGGGTCAAACCTACAGACAGACATTATACATGCTCTGTATAACCTAGAAGGTGGCTAGTATAACAGCATGTTGCAACAGGTCAGATTATCTGCAGGATGTAAAGGTAATCACTTAAATGTGTCAGACGTTACAACAATTCAGTGACTGCAGTTTACAGTATATTACCAGAGAACCACAAATGTATTAGGAATAGAGCAGACATATGGGGCAAAATTTTGGACATTCTGCAAAAACATGTACAGGGAGTGGTATGCAGACTATCACCCTGTGTGTGGTGTTACATCATGTACCTCAGTCACATCATACATCTCAAACTCTTATAACAAGAAATTTGGCTAAAGCCATGAATAAATGTGGGACAAAGGCCCAAAAATAGGGACACATTTTAAATATTGCACTTTCAAAAGTAGAAAGGTGATGGAATAACAGTTCTTGTTTAACATGAATCTCCTGATGTGTAGGGAGTCTGACAGTCAAATATATCTGTCATTATTTCTTAACCTCAGTCTTTAATGATATGGCACTAATAAGCCAGAAAACCACAATGTTATGTAACATGGACCAAAGATATGAGGCAAAAATCTGGACATTCTGTGAAAATCTGTACAGTTGAAAGGTAACAGTCGCATATTAAGTTCAGCATACAGCCAGGGAATGCCTTGGACAATACCAGGGAAGTACTGTACTGTGTTAACAGGTGCAGCAGCCAATGATCTGCAGCACACAAAATCCCGGACTGGAGTACAGTTAGCTCTGGCCTGGAGTCACCTTGTAAGTACTGACAGTTACAATGGGCATGTTCCTACACTTAGCTAACTTGAGCCCAACTCTGTTGCCTCATCCACCCAAAGACCTGCTATATGGAGATATGTCTGTACATACAGATAGCTATGTATACATATCTGTCTCCCCCTATCCCCTCACACATGATTAGTTTATCTATCAGTATGTGGCACACAAATATACATATATATGATAACAATATATATATATATATATATATATATATATATATATATATATATATATATATATATATATGGATTCACTTTATAATCTCGAAATACTGAAAGGTCGAATTTCAGTATCTTGAGACCATAAAGTCGAATCCACAAAACATTGACAGCCCAAAACCGCTAAACTTCAAATTCCGAACACAAACCATACACCACACCACACATACATCACAATACCCACACTACAGAAAAAACACACACACACAAACACCACACATCTACAAACCTACACTACATATAAGCAGGGGGGCAAGCCCCCTGCACCCCCCATTTGGCGGGATGCACCCCCCACATCCCCTACTTATATATACTAACTCTGAGATTGCACAAACAAAAAAAGACAGTAAACTCACACCCAGACATTCTACAGTCACACACACACACACACACACACACACACACACACACACACACACACACACACACACACACACACACACACACACACATACACACACACACACACACACACACACACACACACACACACACACATGCAAACTTCACCACATCCAACACTTAAACACTCATACTTTTACCTGCGTACCCTAACCCACAAGTACAACTTACAAACACACTCACATACACTCAAACACCTACCCAAAACCCTTACAAAACACTCACTTAACTTAAATTCCACCTAAATCCAAACACTGCACTACACATCACGTAACATAAAGCCATAACCGCAAATTCAGTTTAGTCGGATTCGCGATTATGCACTTTCGCTATTTTGAAGATTTGACTTTATGGTCTTGTGATACTGAAATTCGACCTTTCAGTATTTCGAGATTATAAAGTGAATATATATATATATATATATATATATATATATATATATATATATATACACATACACATATAGCTATATAAAGTACAATGATACATAGACTCTCCACATATATCTACATACCACATTTACATAATGTACACAAACAGCAACAGTTAACAGTTAAGGTGACATCCCTGTTATACACATTTATAGATGTGTGTGTGTTGGGATGTATGCATGTCCCCACATACTCTTGGAATGCTGGGTTTATCTACACTTACACATCACAACAGTTGTCCGATGGAACCAGACCAAGGCCATAACAGAACATACTCCATACACCCACAGACCCGTGTGCCTGTGGAATGTCACCCTGTAGACAGACATAGATGAGCAGGTGGTTTAATGTACACTGGTTGCAACACATGCCTTGGACAGGCCATATCGTACCTAGCCACATGTCTGCCTATCAAATAGCAACCAGCCACATATGGCCATACTGGTAACTGTACACTCATAGTAGAGATATTAACAAGTATCCCACTCCTAGGACACTAGATACAATAACAGCACCAAGCAGGGTCACTCAGCAGGCCACACATGCTCCCTAACACAAGGGCACTTTCCATACTCCACAACTACTGTGCCTGCATCCACATATACAACAGACATAACCTATGGCATGTGCAATAAGTCCTGTGAGCTGTAGCATGTAATACTAGATAGGCAGGGGTTCTAATCTCACATCAGCCAAGTGTGTGTGTGTGTGTGTGTGTGTGTGTGTGTGTGTGTGTGTGTGTGTGTGTGTGTGTACACATATCCCCTTGCACCACTAAAGACATGCCAAGCTGGCCTATGTCTGTGCAACGGCTATGCATTTTATGAGCCTCTAACTAGCTGCTGGACTCAACATTGGCCTCCTTTACAAGGCCTGCTGATGTCATTGATTTAAAGAGCACTGGCTGACAATCTAATATCAGATAAACTCTGTGGCACATGCGATAAGTACTGCAAGATACAGTGTGTATTAGGGGTTCTAATTTCACTGCATCCAATGTGTGTGTGCGTGAACATATCCTCTTGGAGCACTAGAGACATACCCATCTAGCCTATGTCTTTGCTATGGTTATGCATTATATTGCCCAGTGACTAGCCTCTGGCCCTAAATTCCCCTTATCTAAATAAGCATAACTGATATCCGCCATCTAGATTTGTACATTCAGAAAACCCAGGTGACACGTAACAAAGTAGCAGACCTTGTCACAAAGTATGAAAGCATGATGATGCTGAATGTCTCCAATGTCCCTGACATATTGTTCTACACATATGCACCTATGGAGCCATGCACATATACTGGAATACCTTGCTGACGTCATATTTCTGCTCTGCTGTACTGCCAACCTGGATTGCTGTATTGCCTCCATGTGTCCATAGTTTAACCACACAGACTCCTGGAACAGAGACACACACAGTTCCATGACACACCTTTCAGTCCGTAACACTACTGCCAGTTTAACATCATGCACCACAGATACACAAAGTGTGATGTGTAGTCATGATACATGCCAGCATACAGTACCTGTTATGGCCCACAACAACTGCCAAGGCATAACAATACTACACTACACAAGTACATGTAAAGTAATATAGTCACCCTGTGCATCAGGCACATACTTGCAGGTCGATGACACAGGTGGCAGGGATGTGGCACAGGTATCATCACATACACAGGGTGTGGTGTGGGGTGCCAGAGGCCTAGGCTGTGCCATCTGACAGCATGTGTGTGAGTCAGGAGGGGTGCTGGATAAATGGGCTATGGACAGGTGTCATGTGTGTCTGTTGCTGACATACTTGTGACAGTGGTGTTTGGTTTTGTGCATGTACACAGTCAAGCCCAGTGCTAGCCCTATATGTGTGTATTGTTGACAGCTGTGGACCATAAATGGTAGAGTGGACAGTTCACCATCTCTGGCCATGAACCTGGGAACTGGCTCCACCAGGAGTAGCACTGGCACGGCCATGCTCAAGGTCAGATGCAGTGCTAGTACCTGATGGTGACTGCTGTCTGTTGGGCCCGTGTCCCCTATGGAATCACCCAGGACCATGTGCCTATGGCCTACCAGGTCATTGTGTGGACAGCATACTTACTTCCCTTTGTAGTGCTGGAGGTACTGCCACTATGGGAGCGTGAGTGTGCATGGCCACGTGGACTCTCAGAAGATGGTGTTGCTGACATACGTCCATGTGCCCGACACCCAACTCCAATCAGATGTTCCAGCACAGATAATGTGCGGTCAAAGACAGATACTGTCTCAGCCCACCATCTGTCCACTACATCAGTGAACTGATCCAGGGTGTCACCAATGCGGTGGAGACAGTCATGGATGTCAGACTGTGCTGCATCCATAACTCTAAGCATCCATCTGGTGTTGCTTTCAAAACATGCTGTGCCTCCATGATGGGCCAAAACATGCAGCAAGTGACCCGTGGATGGGCAGCATTCCTCGTTTGAGTACCCCTGTCAATCTGCCTGTGTGGGACCTCGCCAGCTTTTGGCTATGGCCAGGGTCTACATTCACTGTTGCTATAGTTGCCACACTGTCCTGTTCAGTGCTGCCACCCTCTGATTGTCCAATATCTGTGTTGTTTGGTGGCTGGGTATGTGTGGGCATACAAATTGTGTGTGGGGACAATGGAGGCAGAAGAGGAATGCCAACTGCTGGGACTGTTTCAGCCTCCAGCAACCCCACCTCTGCCTCAGTAAGGCTACCATCATCATCAGGGTCCGATGAGACACTGACATCAGGTTGTGAGGGGAACAGACTCCAATCCCCCTGTTCACCTGTGAGAAGCAAGACAAAAACAGTACATTACTACCTGCACTATTATGCACTGTAATCCACACACACTCATAAAGATGAGGATCCACAACTGCATTAAACATCTCACATCTTCTCATCTCTGATCCCATGCACAACAAATTCACCACAACATACGCAGACCAAGTCCGACCCTTTATAACATGCACTTCAGCTACATCCAGTTAACATTGCCAGTACAATACACCTGTGAGGTATGCAATATGACAGTGTATGTGATAGAACTACACATAAAACTCAGTATACCTATCTTGTGAATGATATGCCAGTTGTAGTATCACTGCCTCAAGCATGTACCATCTCCCTATTGTATTTGAACAGGCATCTTGGAGTAATTGCTTCATATATAGCAGGCTGCATATTCCCTCATAACTATAAGTACAAACGTGTTAATGTTTGTACAAATACACACCTGTGATTACCCAATTTATGTACTGTAGTTAACTGTTCCAAAATGGGTGGCCACAGTGGTGCAGCAGTTAGCATTGCCACCTCACAGCAAGAGGTTCTCCGATTCAATCCTCAGCTGGGTTACCTTCTGTGCGGAGTCTGCATGTCCTCCCTGTGGTCATGTGGGTTTCCTCTAGGTGCTCCGGTTTCCTCCCACATCCCAAAGACATGCTGTAGGTGGATAGGACACTCTAAATTGGCCCTAGGTCTGAATGTGTGCATGTGTGTGCCTTCTGTGGAAGGTTGGGTGCTAAGCTGGCAACTCGACACCGTAAAACTCCACTGCCAATCATGAGCAGACAGGTGATTCGCTGTGGCGACCCCTAACTCGGAAAAAGCCAAAAGAAGAAGAAGAAGTTAGCTGTTCCAGAATGGAATATACAAATATTCTACTCTGGCTAAGCACAACAGTTGTACACAGGGCGAAATGGCAGCCCTTAACTTTCTTAGGGTATATATGATCTGTAAAATGACAGTATCACACTTACCAGGTACAGGACCACGGACTTTGGCCACACCTAAGGGACCTATGACAAGGCGAGGGAGAGGTATTGTCAGCACCACCAAATGCTGCAGCACTACAAGGTAATATGTGCATATATCCACATGTACAGTAGCTACTGTGATCATGGCTATATTGCTGACAATCTGAGTATGTGTGCATAAAACCCAATGTCTCCCCCCACTGCAGATAGACCTGACACCCATGTATGGGTATGTAGAGCCTGCCACAATGACTGATACAGTATTACACTGGTGAACACAGTAAGCTTACCTGGATGCTCCTCTTGTGTGGACAATGTGCCACCCGCCTCCAGGATGTATGGCATGATGGATTCCTGGGAGCTGTTGGCTGATCTTAGGTTTGCCAGGATTTCCTCTGTGGCTGAGAGTAGTTGTTCTGTCACAGGTCCTCCACCAGTGGCAGCACAATCCCTGGCAACAGCAGCTGCCCTCTGCCATCCAGCATTCACCATATCCATGGCCCGGTGTCAGACCTGCTCATAGGTCCTGTCCTGTTGGCCAATCTGATTAACAGCCTGCACAAGGTTGCCCCCAATGCTTTCCACTGTTCACAATTGTGCCAACCCCTGGAAAGCAAGATGTGATGGTGGAGGCTGAGGCCATCTTGTATAACATCATTCTCCACAGTTGAGAATGGTGGATGTCTCCTGAGGTATGGTTCCTGAAAGACAACAAGAGACACATTACAGAACCAGATACTTGGGCATCCACTATGTACAGACCCTGCACACCCATAATGGCCTGCACTGCCCACTTCTCCCTCACACATCATATCCCACAGTCTGGCAACACACTACATGTGTGGCTATCACCAAGAAAGTAGAAACACTGGGTAATGTATCTGTGTGCTGTGACAGATTCTGCTGTATGTCTCTACACCCATCACTGAAGTCTACTGTGGTGTATCCCCTATGGGAAAATTCCCACTATGTCATATGGCCACTGTCGGACAAACAGTAGTGTGCTATTACAGCAGTCCAGCAACACCAGTGTACCACAATGACAGAATGCAATGCAAACCTGCAATAATATATGTCCCCTGTAGGCATCATACCTCTCAACTATACATATGTTTGCAGACTGTCAAGATGTTTGCCTCATAGATGTGGTCCTTTTCACACAAACTTGTGGATGTCTGAAAAATGTTTGGCCAATCATTGATGGTTGATGTTAGGAAATAAAGTCAGATTCTGATTTTCACACATGCTACCCCTCAGAATACAGTTATGCTACGGTAATATGTGTTAGTCTACTCACATTTTTACATTGTATGGACAATATTTATACCCTGTCACTGTGTTTGGTCCATTGGTCCACCAATAATTATGACTTTGTCCTGATTTCATGCTGTAGGAGGTTGAGAGGTATGTTAGGCATAGCTCTCAACCAAACTGAGACACATGTCACTGGAACAGGGACGTAGCCAGAGTACATCAGGGACATTCAGAGACACGTTTACAATGTTAGAAGTATGTATGTGACACATTCACAGAATGAGAGGATGTGACATACAGTACATCATGTGATGTTACAGGAGTGTACATCCTTTGTTATTGTCACTATGTATTATGTGTAATCCACTAGCTTTCCTACAACAGTCGACCATTGTAGGAGGGATTGCAGGGACAGAGCTGAGATGTGATGGAAAGCAGGGACAGTTGAGAGGCATGCTTGTAGGTGTAGGACAGCAGAGTATCAATAACATCTCAATATCATAGATCTAAGACAAGCCTACTGCAGTACTCCCTATTCTCCATACGTCTAGCCTCCCATCTGCATCCTGCTAAATAGCGAAATGTATTACATACCTGGTGGAGTGCAGTATTCCTTTTTTGAATCTTTCCTTGGGAAAAGCTTTTGACATACACTGTCTGTGTGACTGAAATCTCATACAGACCTGTTCCCCATAACCAGTTGCTTGCCTTTTGAATGTAATGTTCATTAACAAGTAATTGCCTCTGCACCAATCTGTGGCACAGAATTGCTAACTGCAGCCAAAACACCTGAAATGCAGTATCAGTAGTCAATGACATGCCACCATAGTGCAATTTATAAGCCCTTCATGTAGGCCTTGGCCCCTTTCTTAGTGTTTGAGATGGACATTACTGAGGTGTGGAGACAACAACATCACAGAGGGTAGGTACAAATAATATCCACTGTAGAGGTTTCTGAATAATGTCCACAGTTTTGCCTCATATGTTTCGTCAGTGTCCCATAACATGGTCATCTGGCAGTTCACTGGCAAACATTGCGGGATGAAGTTAGTAAGGGAAGAGAGACATATGAATGTCACACTTCATACCCATCAGAAAATGCATGCCAATGCAGTAGCTGTTATTCTATCAATCTACTATCTTTGTAGGAGCAAACTGTTAAACATGTCCCTATCGCTGGGCCTTTGCCCCCATTAACTATGGCTGTGTCTGGATCCCTTGTTCTAGGGGTTTGGGAGGTATGATAGGTCTGTAGCAGCTACCTTTACATACAGCTGTGTATGCTACAGCTGCAGATGCTGCTATAGCCTACAACACATAGGAGAGATTATGCACACTTTGGTAGACAGCAAGCTTTACAAGTAACTGTGGCAGCTGTGTCAGGCCTGTCATTACGGCAGGGCCAGGGTAAGGGCATTCTATACAGTCCAATTGGTGCATGTGCTTATAGTACATCTGTTATGCAACAATGCAAATAACTGAGTAGTAGGCAACATATAGTTAGGTTATATGGATATGTGCATTGTGTCCCTGCCTGCAGGCCTTTGTCTTGCAAAACTGGGTATCAGTTGATTAAGGAGCAGTAAATTGTGGGGATCAAGACTGCAAGACACAGTTTTTACTTGCTGTCTTCACAATAATGTAACTGAAGTCCAACAATAGACTGGATTTGAACCCAGGACTGTGTGTGGCAACATGTACTGCCTGCAATGCATTTTGCAGAATGAACTTCTGAGACACTACAAACGCATGTGTATTTGCAAGATATATACACATATACAGGCTGTGAGAGACATTTCTACATCCATGAGTATGTGTGTGGCTTTATATGGTTGTATTTCTGCACCAGGGTCCCAGTTGTACATGTACTTTGTCGCTGCATTAGCAGGTGTCTTTCCACAAGTTGCTGATAAAAGGGCACATATACCTGCTAACACCAGACCAAACTACCACTGTAACAGCTAAAAACAAATGCAATCTGAGAGTCATGCTGCTCAATGCTAGAAGTCTAAATCTCAAAATGCACTCACTCAAAGTACTCCTTAAAATGGAGAACATCAACATTTGTGCTGTAACAGAGACTTACTTCAAGGCAGCAGAAAGCACCCCTACACTACCAGGCTATAACTCATTCCACACCTTTCGGCCACAGAACTTGGACCGAAGCTCCAAAGGAGGTGGTGTTTCCATATTCATAAAGGATGCACACACCTCCTGACTGGTAGCTCAACATAATGCATCAGAGATACTTCAGGTGAAGCTAACATTGGGTAAGACAGAGATTCAGGTCGTAGCCTGCTATAGGTCCCCAACTATGCCCAAGACTCGCACTCCACGTTCCTAAGCACCCTGGAGAATATTAGGATCTAACCTAACACTCTCTTACTAGGTGACTTCAACTACCCCTCCATTAACTGAGTAAACTACTCATGTACCAATACACTTGCCCAATGTTTCCTGGAATTTATTAATTTCAATGCCCTGGACCAGCTCATTTTTACCCCCACTAAAGGTAGCAACATCCTTGACCTGGTCATTACTAACATAGGCGACCGTTGCTCTACACCAATAGTCATCTCCTCCCTGGTTAGAGCCAACCAGAAACTGATCACCTAGGAAATTCACATCCCTCCCACCCCTCCGACCTTTAAAGGTAAATACCATGAAAAACTTCTCCAAAGCTAACTTTGGGCTCCTAAAAACAGAGGTGGCTAACTTCATGGCACCCATGCAAATGGAGAATAGTTGCGTGACCGCAAAATCATATACCAATGCACTGTACAAACACGTACACAAATGCATGGATCTTGCCATACCCAATAGAACCAAGACGCTCTCCTCCAAAAAAAAGAAGCCAATCTGGTGGTCCCTGCCATAAACAAACTCTAAAACAGAATGAGGAAACTGATGCATAATAGGGTGAAGTACCAAGTGTGGAAAAACACCCTTATCAGCCTCAGCAAAAAGTTGAGATCCCTCATCAAATCCTCTAAAGCTAGCTATGAAAACAGAATTGCAGCAGATAGTAAAGACAACTATACGGCCTTCTATAGTTATGTAAAGAATCTCCATAGCAATACCCAGATTTGCTCTGAGCTACTGCACAACAGTTTCCTCCTATACCGAGCCAACAGATATTGCCAGTATACTGGCCGACAAATTCAGTGCCAACTTTATCCCTCTCTCCCCCCTCAAAGGACCAATCACAATACCAGCAGATTGCCAGGCACCCTATATTACTGCTGCACTGGTTAAAACAGCACTGTCCAAGGACAACAATACAGCTTTTATTGGACCTAACAATATCCCTGGTTGTATTCTACATGAACTAGAGTGATATGGCACCTCACCTGTGTGCCCTGTTCAATCACAGCCTCACCTCAGGCTTTCTCCCTACTGAATGGCGCACTGCTACAGTCATCCCTCTCCACAAAGGAGGAGCGACTACAGACCCTGGGAACTATCGCATCATTAGCCTGAGGAGTCTGATATGCAAAGCTATAGCACTCATCATCATGGATCTAATAAACAAGGATCTAGGGAATCTCCAAACTCTGGATCTCACACAGTTTTGTTTTGTGAAGGGTAGATCATGCCTGCTCAACTTGGTCGACTTCTTTGAGTCAATCACCAGAGCTGTGGATGAAGGCAAGGTGGTTCATATAGCCTACCTTGATCAGGCCAAGGCTTCTGATATCATTCCCCACTCAGGAATCATAGAAAAACTCATTAAGCTTGGCATCAATCCATATATTACTAGGTGGGTTGCAAACTGGCTCACAGATAGAACCTACAGTGTGAAAGTAGCTGACTCCAAGTCAGACTGCTGACTAGTCACGAGTGGAGTCCCACAGGGTTCGGTCCTGGGTCCTCTCCTGTTTGGTATCTACTTCTCTGAAGTCCAGGCCATCACAAAGGGACTCTGGCTGACAAAGTTTGCAAATGATTGCAAGTTGGGAGTTATTATTAACTCCCCAAGTGATGTTGACATTCTACAGAATGGCCTCACTAAGACCAACGACTGGTGTCAAAACCATGGCCTTAAGCTCAATGCCAAAAAATGTGTCATCATCCCCTTTGGGAAAAACCCAGTTCCCATGAATTACCACATTGATGGTAGTCCACTGAACACAGAAGGTGTTATAAGAGATCTGGGAACACAGGTTGACAGCAACCTCTCTTTTGATCACTACATTGCCACTGTGGTCAGAAAGTCTTTCTATGCGGCACATCTTTTTACTAATGGTTTTGCATCCAGGAAGAAAGATGTCATTGTTTCCCTCTACTCTTCCCTCGTTAGGCCAATCACCGAGTACAATGCCCCACTTGGCATGTACCTCACTAGACACCTACAACAACTGGAGAGGTTGCAAAAGTACCTCACAAAGAGTATCCTAGGCCTTAAATACTTGTCCTATATGGACAGACTCAAAAAACTCCAACTATTCTGTTTCACATCGCCTACTTAGAGGCGATCTCTGCTTGACTTACAAAGCCATGTCTGACCCAGCTCTGTTAGAAATGCTACATCTAAAGAAATCCCAATCCCCCTGCACCATATGCTCCAGACCTCAACCCCATTAGCACAATTAAGAGAACATGCTAGAGGGACAGGTTCATAACCCAGAGACTGCCCATGCGATGGAACAAACTTCCTATACATGTCAAGCACAGCACCTCACTAACCCTATTCAAGAGAAATCTTGATGAGTGCATGGGAAACAGAAAATTCACCCCGAGGATAACTCCAGTGGCTCAACTCGACAGAGGCAATGAGAAATAAGGTCAGGTGGGACTTTGCCAGGGTAATCCTATGGCTAGGCTTATATAGGCCCCAGGGCCATTAGCCCAGTACACACCTATGCACCTATGAACACATGCCTCACTTACATCCAGTAGTATATCTTTGGCTGCCCACATTATTGAACCAGGGTCCAAGGTACACTCCTATTTTTCCCATTCCTTTATTTCGGTTACATGCTTAATGACAATAGGTAGCAATCAGTATGTATTACTGGAAACACCTGTTTAACCTACAGCCTGTGTAGCATGGTAGGTTAATGTACTGTGCTATAGTAGCGAGAGGCATGAGTTTGAGACTTGGCTAAGTTGTTCATTTTCTACACGTGAGTAACAGTTAAATAGACACATATAGGCATTAAAGCTCACTTAAGCGGAACTAAGTGAAGCAGCATGGCACTCCACGCAGCTCTCCACAATATAAAGAAAAGAAAAAGGGGGTGACAGGATAGTGGTGAAATGGGGGTATGGATGTGCAGGAAGGGTATAGGAAAGAACCATAGCTATTAATTTCTTGTACAGCAACAGCTATGCATTTTGACAGATTTTGTATATGAATTTGAACTCTTAAACCCCAGAGAGTGGGGTGAGGACAACATAAATGTGTTGTCAAGCCAATTGGACCACACTAGTTGTGTCCAGTGGACTTGTGTGTAACAAAGAGAGCTATGTATGGGGCAAAATTCCTTTTGTGGGACAGGTGCCCATTTTTTTAGGAGAGAGTGGAATTTCGGGGAAGGGACATAGGTGCATGTGGGAAGGTAAGATGGGTAGGACTGGACAGACAAGACAGATAAAACAGCAGACAGGGGTGGTGTGTGACACATGAGGGGGTAAACACCTTGGATGGGGAGGGTGTTGTGGAATCAGAGATGCATGTGCCTCCAGACGACAGCAACATGACTGACATCTCCACCCATGGGCAGTCAACACTGCTCCTTCACTGCCCCAAAGGTGGCTGTGCTGGAGGCTCGGTGCAAGGGCCATGATGCCCCACCAAGTTGGCCAGTGTGCCCTCATCCTGGTGCAGGTGACATTCATAGCCACAATGAATGATCCTACACTCCATTACCAGCAGTTGCTGTTGGGTGACTACATCCCCTCCACCACTGCCCCAGGGGGAGTCTGGGACCCATCCACTGAGGGGTTTCCACTCGATGCCTCAGGTGGCGCAGGGGCAACGGAAGGGGCACCAACATCCTGGGTCCCACATGTGCCAGGAACCGGTGCCATTGCCATTTGAGGGAAGGTAGGTGGATCACCGGGAATTGGCCTACCTTGACGTGCTGTGGTGATGGAGGTATAGCAATAAGTATAGATTAGTTATGAACAAAACATATTGTTAGTAATAACAGCATGCCAGAACAGTGGAAATAACCCAAGTATATAACAATGCATATTATGTGAAACACAACAATAAACAGAACAGTCAGTATATTAACAGCACACCAGTAACAGTTACAGCATAAGGCCAACAAAATTGGTAATTAAACAAGATATGTTAATATGCAACCATTGTAATACTTAACAATAATAAAGCACATGCCCCAAAATGAAGTTTAATGCAACAACATATGTTAATAGTAAACCATAACCAATGAATAACAATAATAAATAAATGAAGATAAGCCGTAGGGAAAGAGATAAAAACAGTCCATTAGTACCATTATAGGCATTCTACTTGACAACAGTACTACTATCTACTGTACAGGTCTGTCCTTTCTTCATGTGTACAAGTCCCCTTTAGCTGCTGTAGCACGTACAAACCTCGCAAACTATCTGCATGGGACAGTATGGGCCATAACAACTGCAGGTACACAACTACACAGAACACTTGCACATCAGGTGGACCTATATAACTACCAAGGTGTACTGTGGGCTGATGTAGTGATACTTTGTTATTTAGATAATCATGCTGATGATAAACCTGTGACAGTGGGATTACGCCCTACTAATTACATTACGTGACAGAGTGATACTTGAGAGATGTATATGTACAGAACAGAAACTAAACAACTATCATGCCTTGCTTGGCAAACATGTGGATAGAACCCAATAGCAGTGACTGCTGAGGACATCTGCATGGCATGTATGAATTGGCTACAGCAACTTTTTAACATACACCCCAGGCATATAGCCATACCAAGAATACACATGTTATTTACTTCATTTTATTTTAGTATTATACTATTTCTTTCCTTTTATTTTATGTTGTATTTTCACATTCTTGCTAATGATTCTAACAGTCTGTGACATCTAAACACACAATTATTTAGGCATAATATGGGCTACCTCACCCATTTACCTGTAGTTTCTGTGGAGAGAGAATCTGTAAACACTACATGACTGATACTGTAATACTTATTGCTACATAGTATTTGATTCAAACCCTAGTCTGTGTGTGGCAAAATGCATTAAATACAAAGCATTTAACAAACTGAGCTGAGTCACTGCTGATTACTGATTGACTGATATTTGCCTAGAGCTCACCTGGACCCAATATATGACCTGGTAGTGATACTACAGTTTTATTCTAGACTGCAGTGACAGTAGAATTCACATGCATGAACTAAAAGCATGACAGAGATAGTAGGTAATCTATACATGACTATATAGACTGCAGGTGTACTCAATAAATTGTTAGTGGGTTGAAATAACTGTGAAGTCAACAAACAATATCAAATCATGGAGTGGTCTACCTTAAACATATACCTTGCTTATCTGCTGTTTGTGGATGACAGGGCATTATGTGAACAGTACTGCGCTAGAATCAGCCTTGACCAGTACTATATGTGTTAAACAATACATTTGGCAGTCATTATATTTGCAGTCTACAGCTATTACACTGTTATACTTGCTTGCAGCACCTTACCTCACATCCTGAATGCATATTAGGTTCATAGGTTCATAGGTAGGTACTAGGCTATCTGCCCGAAGGCATTTATAAGCCTAGCCGGAATGTGTTAGCTTTCACCACCCCCTTATATTAGTTCCCTGTGTCTCTGTCCAGCAGAGCCACTGAAGTGATCCCCCGGGTAAACTTTCTGTTTCCCATCCACTCGTCAAGGTTTCTCTTGAAGAGGGATAGTGAGGAGCTCTGCCTAATGTAGATTGGAATCTTGTTCCAGAGCATGTGAAGTCTCTGGCACAGGAATCTATCCCTCCAGCACGTCCTATTTATTGTTGTGTTGAGGTTTATATCCCTAGAGTGTGTGGCTCGTGGGGATATGGTTTCCTTTAGGTCGAGCATGTCCATCAATTCTGGACTGGACATGGCCTTGTATGTCAGGCAGAAATTGCCTCTGAGTAGGCGGTATGCAACTGAGTACAGCTGGAGTTTCTTCAGTCGAGCTGCATAGGGCATCTGTTTGAGGCCAGTGATCCTCTTGGTGAGGTACTTCTGTGGTCTTTCCAGCTGTTGCAGGTGTCTTGTAAGGTACATCCCAAATGGGGCACTGTACTCTATGATGGGTCTGATGAGTGATGCATAGCGGGGCACAATTACCTCTTTTGATCTGGATGCAAACCCTTTTGTGATTAGGTGGGCCACATAGAAGGATTTTCTAACCACTTTGGCAATGTGAATACCAAAGGAGAGGTTACTATCTACTTGGGTCCCCAGATCCCTTATTACGTCTTCCGTATTTAGGGAGCTACCACTTATGTGGTAGTTTGTGGGTACTTTGTTTTTTCCAAAGGGGGTGACTATGCACTTTTTGGCATTTAGCTTGAGGCCATGGTTTTGACACCAAGTATCTGTCTCAGTGAGACCCTTTTGGAGGATGTCTGTGTCAGCCGGAGAGTCAGTTACATTCCCTAGTTTACAGTCGTCTGCGAACTTCATCAGCCATAGTCCTCCTTTGCTTGCCTGTACCTCTGAGAAGTATATGCTGAACAGGAGGGGTCCTAGGACTGAGCCCTGGGGAATGCCACTTGTAACCGGTTTAGAGTCAGACCTATCTCCTGCAACTCTTACCATGTGGGTTCTGTCTGTTAGCCAGTTGGCAACCCATCTCGTGATGTATGGGTTTATGTTCAGGCTGGTAAGCTTGTCTATAATACCTAAATAGGGAATGGTATCGAAAGCCTTTGTGAGGTCTAGGTAGGCTGTGTGGACCACCTTTCCTTCATCAATAGTCTTCGTAACTGTCTCACAGAAGTTCAGCAGGTTTAGGAGGCATAATCTGCCCTTAACAAAGCCGAACTGGATAGGGTCCAGTGTTTGGAGGTTCCCAATGTCTATGTTAATGAGATCCATGATAATGCACTCCATAGCCTTGCAGACTAAGCTAGTCAGGCAAGTTTAGGAGGCATGATCTGCCCTTAACAAAGCCGAACTGGGTAGGCTCCAGTGTTTGGAGGTTCCCAATGTCTCTGTTAATGAGATCCATGATGATGCACACCATAGCCTTGCAGAACAAGCTAGTCAGGGTTATAAGGCGATAGTTCCCGGGGTCTGTTGTGGCTCCACCTTTGTGCAGCGGAATAACCGTTGCTGTGCACCACTCTATGGGCATGTAGCCTGTGGAGAGACTGAGTTTGAACAGTGTGTTTAGGTGAGGGGTTAGATCATCTTTGAGCTCATGTAGGATGCAGTCTGGGACACCATCTGGTCCCATTGATGCTGTGTTTTTGGCTTTGGAGAAGGCTGTTTTAACCTGTCTGTGGTTTCAGAGGCACTACATTCTTCTGGTATAGTTATGGGCCCTTTTGGGGGTGAGAGGGGGGTGAAGTTTGCACTGAGCCTGTCTGCCAGGATGTTGGCTATATCAGTCGGCTCAGTGTATTTTGTGCCATTCTGCACCAACTCCAAGCAGATCTGAGAATTGCCACTTAGATTCTTGACATAGCTAAAGAATGCCTTCTGGTTATCTTTGGAGTCCATGGCAATTTTTCTTTCGAAGCTAGCCTTGGATGATTTTATGAGGGATCGTAGTTTCTTGCTGATACTGATCAGGGATGTCTTCCCTTCTTGGGATTTTACTCTTTTGTGTACTAGTTTCCTCCTTCTATTATATAGCTTGTTTATGGCAGGGGTCCATCAGACTAGTTTCCTTTTCTTGGAGGAGTGAGTCTTGGTTTTGCTTGGGATAAAAAGATCCATGCATTCTTGTAGGTGCCCGGAGAGTGTATTAGTAAAAGATTTTGCAGCATGGACAGTGTTATCCTTTAGCATGGGGACTTTGAAACTTTCCACCTTGGTCTTAAGTAATGTGAAGTTTGCTTTTGAAAAGTTTTTCACGGTGGTTTCTTTGACCGGGGGGGGGGGGATGTGGATATCCATAGTGTGGTCAGATCTAACCAGCAAGGGGTTGACCTCCGGTGTGGAACATCAGTTGCCCATGTTGATGATGACCAGGTCCAATATGTTGTCACCTCTGGTGAAGGTGTTGACCAGTTGATCCTGGGCATTTGAGTTTATAAATTTTAGGAAATGTTGGGCAAGGGAGTTAGTACTTGAGTAGTTCTCCCAGTTAATGTTTGGGTAATTGAAATCACCCAATATCAGGGTGTTTGGTAGGACCTTTATGTTTACCAGTGTCTCCAGAAATGCGGAATGGAGGTCCTGGGACATGGTGGGTGATCTGTAGCAAGCTACAATTTGAATTGCAGTTTTGCCCACTGTTAGTTGCACGTGGATGATCTCTGAAGCATTGTGCTGTGCCACTAACCTGGAGATGTGGGTATTCTTGATGAATATGGATACGCCCCCACCTTTTGTATTTCGGTCTGGGTTTTATGACCGAAATGTATGGTATGAGTTGTAGCCTGGTATTGTTGGGGTGCTCTCTGCAGCCTTAAACCTGGTTTCTGTTACTGCACATATATAGATTTTCTCCATACTGAGGAGTGCCTTGAGTGTGTGCAGTTTGAGGTTTAGATGTCTGGCACTGAGTAGCATTACTCTCAGTTTTTTGTTACTTGTGCTATTTATGGTGGTGGGTTTGTCTTTTGAGCCTTGCCTAAAAAAGGCACTATGGGGGTGGCAAGAGCTTTGGCCAGTATTTGAAAGCCTAAGGGTGACAGGTGCAAGCTATCTCTAGCGAAGCAGCATGGCTTGTCGAGCATGTCATCCCAGGCTGACAGACACTGGATCCCCTTTGAATGACACCAGAAGCTTAGCCAATTGTTGAAATTGATAATTTTTTTTCTCTATACCATGGTATCATTCTTGGTGAAGGCAGGATGCTACTCAGGGTCAGGGTCATAACAGCCTGGGCTACATGATCAGAGAGCTCTTCCATATCTCTTTTCACGTAGTCCAGGGAGGTACAGCTCAAGTCATTCACACCAACATGGGCAATGACAGAGTTGTATTTGTACTTGTTCTAGAGTGACCTGAGTGCTTGTGTTATGTGGCGGATCCTGGCATATGACAGGCAGCTAACAGTAACCTTCTCCTTGTTCAGCCTAGTGAGTGGGACGTCAGTGTGCCTGACTATAGAGTCACCTATTACTAGTGTGTTGGGTATGTTATTTTGCCTTAAGGGCTGTGATTGCGTGGCACACTGGTTTTGTGAAGTATGTGTTTCATGGTTTTTGTTGGGGGGTAGAGGTTGCTTGGATGTCTGCTTTGGAGGTCTCTGTTGCTTTTGCAGATTTTTATTTAGAGCCTCTGAGTATGTTTTCGTGTATTTATGTGTGTTTTTTGCTGGTGCTGGTTTCATAGATCTATGTGAGATTAATGGTGTGATGCAAATAATTCCCTTCTCCTATTGACTGCCTGGTCCAGTCTTGGGTTGAGAGAGCTTAGCCTCCAGTTTGGTCGTATAATTGCATCTCTCGCATGTATTAGTGTTTGGTGGCAGGAGTATAGGGTTTTCTGTGTACATGAGGCAGTTGTAACATTGCCTCAAAATTCCCAGATTCACCAGTTGGACTGGAGAGTACACCTGAAACTGTCCTTTGGACAAGCCTGGATAGGTACAGTGAACTGTTTCACTGATTGGCTGGTAAGGTCAAATAGAGAGCCTTGTCCTTCTCTACAGTATAGGGGGGGGTCTAGTGCTAAGGTTTATTAGTGCTTGCTATGAGTTTTGAGCAAGTGCCGGGCTGAGAAGTGAATGGTTTGAGTGCTTAAGTTGAAAGTTTGTCTAGTTCCAAAGGAAAAATTGAAGAAAAGACTTTGTGGAGCCGGGAATAGTTATACCCTAGCTAACAGGCACTGCCTGGCACACAAAACCGTGCAAATGTGGGTTTTATAGCAGGGAAATGAAAGAGATAGAAATTAGCTCCCTCTCTCACAGGTGAACAGACAAACTTCCTTCTATCCAAGTAAGGTATGGGCAAACACAGAAACTGGTAACACAGCATTAACCTGAAAACTGGACTATACTAGCTTTGATAGGTGGGAAAACAAGTATTTTTTTTTTTTTTTAGAAAATAAAGTAGTTACAATCAAAAAAACACTTTAAATCCACAGAAATGGCTATCACACTTGAGTGTGTAGCCTACAACAGTTAAACAGGTAATTTAAACACAAAAACGACTTTGTTAAAGTGCAGACAGTAAAATAAGTACAGTATGTAGCTGAAACAAGTTTTTTAAATCACAGAAGCTTTAATAAATCGGTGTTTTAGGTGGAATTAGCTAAAGGCAGCAAGAAAATGCAGAAAAATGATAATCACTCCAAAGTCTCTCTGTTGTCTCTCTTCTGCTGTAGAAGTCTACAGGGCACCAGACAGGAGCTTGCTGAGGTGAATACAAGCACAAAAACCTTGCAAATACAGGTTTTATAGCAGGGAAAGGAAAGAGATAGAAATTAGCCCAGAATGGCAAACAAACTACTAATTTCTGGGCTGAAACCGCTCCTCCAGGGACAGATAGGCTGCCCAAAGCTCCCTCTCTCACAGCTGAACAGAAAAACTTCCTTCTATCCAAGTAAGGTATGAGCAAACACAGAAACTTGTAACACAGCCCTGAATTAATACAATGGTTGAAACAAGACAATCCTGATGTACACAACTTACCTTGGTGTTCTTGGTATTGGTTTATGTGTTATTGCAGAACAGTTGTCATGATTCATTTCTTGCAAAACAGCTCTGAGTCCACACTTATTGCACAACAGACTTTATTAGATATACATCTATGCAGTTACTCTTATAGTTTTGAGTTTTTATTGCACAACAGTTGTCATTATGCAGGTGTTGCAGTACAGTTGTAATTACACAGTTACTGCACTACAAACTTTATGGTGTATACATTACTACAGTTTATGCTTTAGTCTTTCCTACTTATTGCACTACAGTTGGCAGTATTCACTTACTGCAGTACAGCTCTATGTCCACATTCATTGCAATACAATCTTTACTGTATATACCTAATCGCAGTTAATGTTTTACTCTTTCTTGCTTATTTAACTATAGATAGCATAATACAATGGTACTCATCACACTCACGGTGCCCAGCATGCACCTCAGTATTGCGAGCTCTCTCCTCTGCATCTGTTGGGAGAGAAGCACACCATTATGCATACTAGTTTAGCAGACATTCGGTTTAGATATTGGTCAAACAGAGGTAAAATTACTTACAGACTTGTAGAGCATTCCCTGCCCGAGCTCCTTGGACTCAAGTGTCCAAGAGATCCCCCTTTCAATGCCTCAGGTCATCATGGTGGTAACACACCTGCTCACCTGTGTGGGAGATACCTGTCACACTGGTGAGTTCACGTGCCAGCCAATCCCCAGGCCGTTGCCTTGCACTCTGAGCCATGGAACCCTCCCTGCAGCACCCGGTCATCATGTTTTTTTTTTACTAGGAGTCCAACTATGACCCTGGACTCCTGAATGCCCCAACTCTGTTCCTGGAAGTGCACACCCTCACCAACACCTGCCATAGTCCATTCAAAGTCAGAACTCCAACAGATGCTGTTGTATTCCTGCCTAGTGAGCTTAATATACCCTGTTTACCCACTACTGGGCAACATTTAAAAAAGTGGCGCATCGCTTAGCAACCTGCAAACCAGCACAGCTCAGCCAAATATAGTGAAAACTCACAGAATCCCCATGTTTAGCAGTGCACAAATCAGCCAAGCAGAACTGAGCAGTGCATAAACATTTTCAGCCATTATTGTGATTATGTGGTGCTTAGCAGGTCTTAGCAGGTCTTAGCAGAGCTTAGTGGAGTGCGGCGGGCCTGTATTTAAACATAATTGGTATAATTTGTATTTCCAAAATAAATGCTTATTTTCCCTTCCATGTATTCAAACATGGCACCTACTGCTCATGAGACTGCAACTATACCCATTTGGCTATAATGGTTATGTTGAATTCAGCTATACCTTTACATATACCTCTGAGCTACATATAAGCTCGTGTAAGCACCATGTTGCGCCACCCAAACCCACTCAGCTATGCTTAAACATGACATTTAAATAAATAATTAAATACATCTGGTTTCTATTCTTAGATGTCTGGCAGGTGTCTAGGCAATGCTTAGCTTTGCTGCGCTCCACACCGTGCCATGCAAACATTCATTTTAATTTAAAAAAAAAATTAAAAATAAACAATAAAATACCATTGCAATAATACAATTGGACAGTGCAGGGCATGTCTTACTCATCTGCGGACACAGCACTACACTCCCTACACTGACTCAATAACTGTGTTCCACATCTCTCTCTCTCTGCAATGTGCCATGATTAATATGCATGGTGCACTGCCGAGGGGAAACTGTATTCACGGGCACTGTAACATTCCATGTAGGCTCTAAATCTTACCTATATATATATATATATATATATATATATATATATATATATATATATATATATATATATATATATATATATATATATATATATACACACACACACACACACACACACACACACACACACACACACACACACACATACACACCGTATATATAAATATAAATGTTTCCCTATTAGAACCACGAAGATTCACTTACGCAAATACGGAAACATCGACATGTACTCAGTGAACTGCGAAAACACCGATCGTCCTGAAGTGCGAAATTTGAAATGTCGAATCGTCATAGTTGGCCTTTTTGCAGTAGAGCTCCTTAAGGTAAGTGTGCGATAGTTATGGACCTTAGGGTTAAGGTGCGGGTTAAGGTAAGTGCATAGATAGTAATGTATGCAAGGTTTAGTGTAGGGTTAGAAGTAGGGTTTTGGTGCTTTACTTTAGGGTTAGAAGTAGGGTTTTGTTTAGTGCATGTATGTGGTTTATTTATTTTGTTTGGGTAGGTAGTATGTAGCAGGCGGTGGGGTTGGCCAACTATGATGATTCAAGATTTTTAATTTTGTGGTTTAGGACGTTCAGTGTTTTCGCAATTCGTGCAGTATTTGTCACTGTTTCCATATTCGCTGAAAAGAACTTTCGTGCTTATAATATTGACCCAATATAAACTTATATATATATATATATATATATATATATATATATATATATATATATGTTTTATACATACATACACATACATATATCTGGCTCTACTATAATAAGTCAAACATTACTTGTATCTAAAAGCATAATGTTAAATCAAACTGATTAACATTATTTATGTTGACATGCTATTATGCATGCACCAAGAATTAAACTTGGCGCACACAAATCTTAAAAATAAGCAAAGAAAGAATACTTTTTTTTACAGAGGGTGAGACCTCCGGCATCCCCATATGGTACACCCTCTGCAAATTGTATTCCCCTACCCAAGGACTGTGGATCTCAGATGCTTATTGACCATCTGTTTAGTCAATCAAATTGTGTCGCTTAAACAGATGTCAACCACAAAGTATTGTTTGATACACTTACAGAGACTCACAAATAAATATTTTATTTATTTTATTTATTTATTTAAATTTGTTGACCGGGAGTGTCCGACTGGACGTGGGTCCATTTTCAGCGGAGGCCCGGGGAGAAAAGCTCCACAGTAAAATAAACAGACAGTAGTTACATTGGATTACATAGTGATTAACAATTTAACACAGAAATTACTTACAACATATTTACAGATGAAGAACATAGTACATCAGTAGACAACTAGAATCTTTATCTGTGAAGTACATAACAGGCATTAACAAATGTAACAATGAGAAGTTCCTGCTGTATAATAAGTACTAGGCTTATGAGCATCTGAGCTTGCTATCATCAAGGTAGTTAGTGGAGGTGAAAGAAAGGTAGTAGTTGGATGGGGTGGATGATATTAGAGTGGGAGTTGCAAGGGCATAGCCAGCATGTTTTAGGTGCGCTTTTAATAAAGTTTTGAAGTTGGTGCATAATGTTATGGAGGTAATTGTGGGTGGGAGTGAGTTCCATAATTTGGCTATGGCGCAAGAGAATAGTGCTTCACCAGCAGAGTTATTGGCTTTAGTGATCTGCAAGTGATTTTTGTTGCTGGATCTTAGTGGTCTGGTGGTGCGATAGGGTTGGAGTAGATTCTGGAGGGATGGGACATTTAGTGGATGGTTTACTAGTTTGTGGGTGAGTGAGAGTTGATACCACTGAAGGAGGTGAGGGAGTTCAAGCCAGCCCAGTTCAGCAAGTGAGAGACAGTGGTGACTACGGTAGGATGCCCTGTGGGCGAATTTTGTTGTAGCAGGTCTCTAGCTTGTTTAGATCACATTGCCTTAGGTTGGTATATACTGGAGAGGCATAAAGTAGGGTGGAGATAAGGTGGGAATTTGCTATTGAAATCTTTGCTGCTTTCGTGAGAAATTGTTTATTTCTGTATAATGCTCCTAGTTTTTTGTGAACTTTTTTTATGGTCATGGATAAGTGAATGTCAAATTTTAGTTTATTGTCTATTTCCACTCCTAGCAATTTGGTGTGTTCAGTTGGGTATATAGTGGTGTTGTCTTTTGCTGTGATGTTAAAGTGAGAGTTGTTTTGAGTATGTTTGGTGGGTTGGAAGATGAGTAGTTTAGTTTTGTTTGGGTTGAGTATTAATTGGGCATCGGATAACCATGTTTCAACAGAGGAAAAGGCTTCCTGTGTGACTTTTTGCAGTTTGGGTAGGGATTGGGCTGAGCAGATGATGGTAGAGTCATCTGCGTATTGGATGAGTGTGCCATGTTCGGTGGCAGAGGCTAGATTATTGGTGTAAACAGAGAAAAGTAGGGGTCCAAGGATGGATCCTTGGGGAACCCCTATGGAGACAGGTAGTTGGGGAGATATGTCATTCCGCCATACAACGGATTGTTGGCGGTCAGACAGGTAACTCTGAAACCAGTTGGTGACTGATTGTGAGAAGGATAGGTTATTGAGGACAGAGATAAGTTGTTTGTGTGGGACCATGTCAAATGCTTTAGATAGGTCTAGGAAAGTAGCAGAGGAGAGATAGCCATTGTTTTTATGCTGAAGGATAGTGTTTATAAAGGAGAGTAAGGCAGTGGTGGTGCTATGGTTTGGTCGGAAACCATGCTGAGTACTGGAAAGGAGGTTGTTAGTAAGGAGGTAGTGTCAGACCTGAGAGTGTATGCATCTCTCTAGTATTTTGGAGAGTGGAGAGAGAATAGCTATGGGGCAGTAATTGGTTAGTTCTGCAGAGGGTCCGCCTTTGTGGAGGGGAATTATATGTGAGACTTTCCACAATGTGGGAACGTAACTTTCTGACAGAGATCGGTTAATCAAGATGGATACTGGGTAGGCCAGAGCATCAGCTGCGATTTGTAGGTATTCACTTGGGTTTCATTGGATTTCATATAATCTTCCAAACTTATTAACTATGTAAATATATATATATATATATATATATATATATATATATATATATATATATATATATATACATACATATAAATATCTATGTATCTATATATAACTTTAAATAGATATATGTTTGCGTGTAAACATCATGCGTGACTCTGGGCATTATGATGCTCAACAAACCAGACAAAAAGCCTCCTCACTCCTGGAAGGCCAATGATTGTGCAATGTTCTGACTATGCCTGTTAAATGATTTGCTCAGAATCAAACAGAAGGCGAACGGAGACTGAGCAAATCAAACATTGTACACTACAGAAAGCAACATGTAAATAGCTCATAAATTTAATCCTCTGCACTAGCTGTCAGGCAAAATTTCATGCTTGATGTTTTTTTTCTAAACATTTTTATTGAGAAAAGATAAAAAGGTATTTTTCATATAATCTTCCAAACTTATTAACTATGTAAAATGAATCTAACAAGCCACACATACAGAATTATAAATTTCGAATACAAATAAAACCTTTTACAATATTTTCAAGGCATGAATGAAATAAAATAAAAAAAGAAGTCATGTACTCACCATAATGTTCCATCTGTGCTGTTGATCTTCATTCATTCTTGACAAATGGGAATTCAGTTCCCATCCATGGAACAGGCTCGGCCATCATACAGCTCATGCCAGACAAAAAAGCTCTTGAGCCAAGACCCTATCCACAATGCCCCCTCTCTTCATTACATCAGATCAAGTCCGGATAAAACAGCAAAGGCATATACAGAAGAGATAAGCAAAAGCAATGCCCAAGGTAAAAACCCTATGACAACCCACTACAAATATTTGATCCCCCAGGGCATCTACAGGAAGGGGAAGGTGGGTGGGGTGTCAAGAATGAACAAAGATCAACAACACATTTGGAACGTTATGGTGAGTACATAACTTCTTTATCTGATCTTGTCAAATTTCATTCATTTTTGACAAATGGGACAAAGTCCCCAGCTACTTTAGATTCTGGGTGGCCTTATGGAAGGATATTCCTGAGAACCATAGAGCCAAAGGATGCTCTTTCACTGGAGACCATATCCACTTTGTAATGAATGATAAATGTATGAGGTGTAGCCCAAGTTGCAACTGATCTGGTTGAATGCACTTTAACAGGCACAAGTAACATATGGTTGGTATATGCATAAATAAAGGTAACACAATCTTTCTAGGAAAGGAATTTAAGATGGCAAGTAGCTGCTAGTTCAAAGGAGGGTAGTACTAGAGTTTGCAAAACCAAGGTGAGATCCCACAGAGCTATTGGATCTTTGAAAGGAGGCTTTAGTCATAAATCTCCTTTGAGAAAAACTTTGCACAAGCAATGGGAAATTAGAGGACATTCATCAAAGCCATTGTGAAAATTGGAAACGGCTGCCAACTGGACTCCAGTGGTAGAGGCTGATGCACCTTGGTCAAACAAAGTAGCTAAAAACTGCAAAACTTTTTCAACAGGTGCCAAAAGTGGATCTAAATTATTTTCTGAAGCCCAAATCAAAAATCTCTTCCATGCACTGGAGTAGAATCTCCTGGAAGAAGGTCTATGGGGGGGCTAGAAGAATCTTTTGCACTGGGGAAGATATGTTATTCTGCCTGGCAACTAATAGAATTGGAGAAACCAAGCTGTGAGCTTAAGAGAGTGGAGATTGAGGTGCACCAATCCCTGTGGGTGAGACAGCAGGTCTGGAACTGGATCCAGAGTCCATGGGTGGTGAATCAAATGAGGCCATAGAAAGGGCAACCAAATCTACCTGGGCCAAAAGGGAGCAATGAGAATCACACTGCTTCACAAGCTTTTGCATTTCTTTAGAAAAAGAGGTATGAGAGAAAAGGTGGAAGGCGTAATGGAGACCTGATGACCAGTCGAAAAAGATTGCATCTGTCAAGGACTCCCCTTGGGGAGATTTAGGGCAAAGTAGCTGCTGCACTTCTCAACTGGAGAGGCAAAATGTCGCAGCAAGGCTGGCCCCATTGGCAAAATATTTCTTTTGCCACTTTGGGATTGAGAGGCTATTCATGAGGCAGTAGAATTTGTCTGCTCAACTTGTCTGCTATCACGTTGGAACTTCCCAGATATGTGTTGCCACAAGAAAGCAGTTGGAAGATATCACCCATTGTCACTCTCTGAGAGCTTCCCAGCAAAGGGTAGGATTTGGTTCCCCCTTGTTTGTTGATATGCCATACTACTGACATGTTGTGTGACTGGATCGTAACTGTTCCCAGAGGAAGAACAGATTGAAAGGCTTGGAATGCTAGGAGCACTCATTTCCAAGACCCTGATGTGCAAGTTGTCCTCTTGTGGGGACCAAGTGCCTTGGACTGTTCTTCCCAGATAATGACCCCACCCCATCTGGGTGGTGTCCGTGGTCACTACGGCCTTGGGTTGTGGGGAAATAAAGGGATGACCCACTACAATTTTTTCTGACTGCATCCACCAGGATAGATCCTTTTTGCAACATCTTGTTATTAAAATCAGGTGAGTCATCGGATGAGAAAGAATGGACCACTGGGAGGCCAGAAGTCATTGAACTATCTTCATGTGAAATCTCACCAAGGGGACTAGGGTGATGGCTGTTGCCACAGATCCTACGGCTTGGAGAACAAATCGAGTGGGCACTCTGTTTTCTACCAAAATGGGCTGTACCTGAGACCTTATCTTTTCAAACCTGCTAAAGGGCAGAGAGGCTATACAAGAAACTGTGTTGAGACAGGCTCTTATGAATTCTAAGTCTTGAGGGGGAGACAGCTGTGACTTTTTGTGGCTGACTGTTATGACCAGGGTACTCAACACCCAGGGTATGATGAAATCTGTGGCTTGCTGCAGTAGATGGCTGGTAGGGGTGGTGAGGAGTCAGTCATCTAGACAAGGAAAACACCCAAAATCCATGTAATCTCATGTGGGCTGTGACTGCCGCCATGCAATTGGTGAACAACCTGGGGGATGTGTTGATACCAAAGGGCAGTGCTCAGAACTGGTAATGACAGGCCCTAGCCAACAGTGGAGAAACCTTCTTGAACATTTGTCTGTCTTTATGTGGTAATACCTATCTTGAAGGTCTATAGAGCACATACAATCATTTTCCCCTAGAAAGGGAAGAATAGACTGAACCATGACCATCCGGAATTTTATCTGCTGAACAAAGCTGTTCAGAAGGCTGAAGTCCTGTATTGGCCTCCAGTATCCTGTCTACTTTGGCACTAAAAAGAACCTGCAGTAAAATCCAGATCCTATCTGTTCTGGTGGGAATTCTTGGATGACTGTTTTTTCTAGCAGCTTTTGAACCTCTATGGCTGCTTGATTCCTCTGATTGGGTGGGACATCGAGGATTTTCCTCGGAGATCTCGGGAGGAGAGTGAAGGGAATATGATACTATAATGGAAAGGGAGGTCAATATTAGGATCCATGGTGCTAGATTGGCAAGGATGAGGGAGGCACGTGGTATGTATGCAGCAGAAGAGTAGTGTTATTGTAGCATTAAAAGTGAATGATAGCTTTTTTGGTATTTTATAGAGTTGATTCAAATTGAGCGTGCCTATCTCAACTGTAAAAGCAAGTATGCATGCATTAGTCAGTAGCACAAACCAAGAGTGCAATATTAGACTTTAGTAAGAGGTTGTGGGTTCAAATACCATACTTCCCAAATATACAATACTGTTAATTCTCCAATTATGTGTAACTTAAAGGTTTAAAGTAAAAGTTCTACATAAGTGGCACACATGCCCTGCTGCAAATTGTAATCTGTATAACTGGAACACACACATATGTGCAATATATGCAAATGTAAAGGAGTGCTTGCTGCAATCTGTAGTATATATATATGTAGCAAAAGTAAAAGTCATCTATTAGGGGATGGTAGTCTTAAGAGTAAACATTAAGACAACAGAGTCAAATAATTGCATTAATGCATTGAATGTCACATATGAAGACACTAATCTTCTCTTTTTTTATCTCTTACCCCAACCCTTATCTCTCTTTTTTTATTTTAATTTATTTTTTAATTTTTTGTTTTATTTTATTACGTATCATTGAAATGTGTCCATGTCATCCATGTGTACCACATCACAAAATGCTCCACAGCACAGTGAGGTAGGCCTGCCCCACAGGATCCATCTGCCCCCCCCCCCATTCCACCAGCTAAGGCAGTGTTGCCCAGCACATCTGGGAGCCAACCTGGCAGCACAACCTCTGCTGCCCCTGCACTACCTGCTGCCTCAGGTAATCCTGCCCCAGAGGATATTCCAGTGGTTCCCTCCAGGAGCAGCGGCAAAGGTGGTGAGTTTATCACCCACACTGAGTTGCCAGGAATGGTATGTAGGGCTGTCCACTGCACTGTTGGTGCATTCCTACACTGGCTGCAGAGGCTGCTCTCCCTCATTTTACATAGTACCATGAGGAGTTGAAGAAGATGTGAAGCGCTGCAGCCAGTGGTGGAGTGATATGAATGTGATTACAGTCCTGTGGGTGAGGACTCGATTCTCACTGTCACCCAGCTTGATGACCATGGGTACTGGATGTCCCCAGCCTCATCCAATCCATGGTGTCCTCTGACCTCGTTTGTCCATCACCATTCCAGTCTCTTGTCTTGTTTGTCTTGTCTGTCTGCAATTCCTTCCTCACCTACCCAACTTACCAGACCCAGTTATACCTATGTCTCTTTCCCAACATTCCTCGCTCTCTCTCTCTCTCTCTCTCTCAAAAAAAATGTCCCAGGTATAGCTCTCTATTTCACACACATGTTTTCTTGACACACTTGATTTGGTCCAATCAGATATATAATCTAATTCTGTTGTGGTCGCCCCTCTCTCTGGAGGTGACAGTCCAAATTCAGTTAATATTCTGCATATATTATCATTTTTACTGTTGAAGAAATGGATTGCTATGCTTCTTTCCTGCCTCCCTCCTGCACATTCCTGTATTGCTTTCTATTTGTTCTTCCCCCTGCTTGCTCCCCATTTTACCCTGTCCTATCTTCATTTCTTTTCTTTAATCACACACCAACTCACAGTAATGGTAATAAGAAAGTTGTTAATAGTATTAGATGCAGTTGTATTCAAACCCAGTACTATCTGATCCCAAAAATGAATGTATCACCACATTTACTGCATTAGAATGTGCTGCCATAGAGTCAATTAAGTAGCAGGTGTATTCCAGAGACTCAATACTAACTGTTAGACTTTAGCAATGTGGCTCACGTTCAGTGGGCAAACATGTGCATCTCACATGCATATGCACTTTACTGTCACTCAAACCCATTGCTCGCCATGCTATGGAAATGTATATATTATGCTGCATTACTGCTGTCTACTTTCCATTTCCTTTGTATGACATGAAATTACATGTACAAGCATTACAAACTGAGGGCCCTATCTAACTATATTTCACACATTTAAAATACATCCATGTGTTGACAAACCCCAAGCACTACAAACCTAGGGTCTCATAGGTTCATAGGTAGGTACTAGGCTATTGGCCCAAGGGCCTATATAAGCCTAGCCAAAAAGGTTCCCTGGCTTTCGCCACCCAAGAAAATTATTTTCCTGTGCCCATGACGAACAGAGCCACAGAAGTGATCCCTGGGGTGAATTTCCTATTTCCCATCCAATCATCAAGATTTTTGTTGAAGAGTGCTAATGAAGAGCTCTGTTTGACATAGATAGGTAGTCTGTTCCAGAGTATGGGAAGTCTCTGGGACAGGAATCTATCCCACCAGCATGTTCTGTTTATTGTGGTGACAAGGTTTAGGTTCCTACAGCATGTAGTTCGGAGGGATTGGAATTTCTTTAAGTGGAGCATGTCTGATAGCTCTGGGTTTGACACAGCTTTGTATGTTAGGCAGAGATCGCCCCTGAGTAGGCGATATGCGACAGAGTAATGCTGGAGTTTTTTTAGATGGTCTGTGCAGGGTATCTGTTTGAGGCCAGTAATACTCTTTGTGAGGTATTTCTGTGGCCTCTCCAGTTGTTGTGGATGTCTTGTGAGGTACATACCAAAAGGGGCGCTGTACTCTATACTGGGTCTAATGAGTGATGAGTAGACAGGAACAATGACCTCTTTTTTCTGGATGAGAAACCTTTTGTGATGAGGTATGCCATGTAGAAGGATTTCCTGACCACTGTGGCGATGTGATTATCAAAGGAGAGACTACTGTCCACCTGTGTCCCAAGGTCTCTTATCACACTTTCAGTTTTAAGTAGACTACCACCTATGTGGTAATTCATGGGTACAGAGTTTTTACCAAAGGGGATGACAATGCACTTTTTGGCACTGAGCTTCAGGCCATGGCTTTGACACCAGGCATCTGTCTCAGTGAGGCCCTTTTGTAGGATGCCCACATCGTTAGCTGTTTCGATTATGGCTCCCAATTTGCAGTCATCTTCAAACTTCGTTAGCCAAAGATCTTCTTTGTTAGCCTGTACTTCAGAGAAGTAGATACCAAACAGGAGAGGACCCAGGACTAAACCCTGTGGTACTCCACTTGTCACTGGTCTGAAGTTGGATTTGGAGTCTGCTACTTTCACAGTGTGGTTTCTGTCCATGAGCCAGATGGCAACCCATCTTATGACGTACGGATTTATACCTAGTTTAGTGAGTTTATCTATAATTCCAGAGTGGGGGATGGTATCAAAAGCCTTGGCGAGATCTAGATAAGCTGTGTGAACCATCTTACCCTCATCTATGGCTTTGGTGACTGCTTCAAAGAAGTCTATCAGGTTTAGGAGACATGATCTGCCTTTTACAAACCCGAACTGGGTGGGGTCCAGAGTTTGGAGATTACCAATGTCTTTGTTTATGAGTTCCATGATGATACGTTCCATGGCCTTGCAGACCAGGCTCATCAGGCTAATGGGGCAGTAGTTCCCGGGGTCCGTCGTGGCTCCCCCTTTGTGGAGTGGGATAACCATCGTGGTGCGCCATTCAGTGGGCATAAAGCCTGAGGTGAGGCTATGATTGAACATGGTACTTAGGTGGGGTGCCAGTTTGTTCTGTAGTTCATGTAGAACGCAGCCTGGGATAATGTCAGGTCCCATGGATGCTGTGTTCTTGGCTTTGGAGAGTGTGTTTTTTACCTGTGCAGCTGTGATTACAGGAACTTTGCATTCTTCCGGTATAGAGATGGGCCCTCTAGGGGGTGAGAGGGGGGTAAAGTTAGCACTGAACCTATCTGACAGGATGTTGGCAATTTCAGTTGGTTCTATATGTTTAGTGCCATTGTGCTGTAACTCAGAGCAGATCTGAGTGTTGCCATTGAGATTCTTGCCATAGCTATAGAATGCTTTGTGGTTGTCTTTAGAGTCAGTGGCAATTTTGTTTTTGTAATTAGCTTTGGAGGATTTTATGAGGGATCTCAGCTTCTTACTGAGGCTGACCAGGGAGCTCCTCCAGTCATGGGATTTTAATCTTTTTTGCAACAGTTTCTTTCTTCTGTTGTAGAGTTTGTTTATGGCAGAGGACCACCCGATTTGCTTCCTTTTTTTGGAGGATAGCATCTTGGTTCTGTTAGGGATAGCATGATCCATGCACTCGAATAAGTGCTTATAAAGTGCATTTGTGTAGGATTCAGCAGTCGTACCTCTATTGTCCGTCTGCATGGGTGTCATGAAGTTTGCCACTTCTATCTTAAGAAGTGTGAAGTTGGCTTTGGAGAAGTTTTTTACGGTGGTTTCCCTAATGGGGGGTGGGGGTGGGATGCGGATGTCTAGGGTGATTAGCTTGTGGTCGGATCTGACCAACGAGGAATTGACCTCTGGTGTGGGACACCGGTCACCCATGTTGTTAATAACCAGGTCTAGGATATTGCTGCCTCTGGTGGGGGTATAAATAAGTTGATCCAAGGCATTGGAATTTATGAATTCCAGAAAACCCTTGACAAAGCCAAAACAGTAGGCAGGGTCAAGTGTGTCTCAGTACTTTTTCCCACACATATATCAAGCACACTACAAAATGTAATATAAAATCTTGTGGGCTATGCAATGCACATCAATTTGGTAACATGCAGAACTGCAACTATTGATACATATACCTAAAAAGCCTTATCTGCAAGGCTAGTACAGGAATCATCATGGACCCTATCCACAGGGACATAGGTGACCTTTAACACCCTTGACCCTACCTACTATTTTGACTTTGTCAAGGGTAGATCTTGCTTACTGACCCTTGTGGACTATTGGATACTGACCCCAAACACCTGTATGAGAGATAACAGGACATAATGCCTATGTTGAGGTATCCAAAGCCTTTGACACTACCCCTCCCCATTCATGTCCCATAGTGAAGATCTCCCATCTGGGAATTAGGCCACACAATACAAGATGGATAGCCAACTGTCTCAATGACAGAACACAAACTCTCAAAAGTTGGTGACTGCACCTCCACAACTAACCCACTCACCACTGGAATACCATAAGGATGTATGCAGGGCCCTCAACTGTTTGAGAAATTCTTCCATGAAACTCAGGCTATAGTAGATGGCTTGTGGTTTACCAAATTTGCAGATGGCTGTTACCTGGCCACACTCATATGGAGTCCCCCAATGATGGCAACATATTACAGTAGAGGCTTACAGTCTAATGATTGGAGAAAAACTCATCGACTGAACTTTAAGCATACAATGACTCTTTGTCACCTTTGTCAATGAAGTACCCCTACTAATTATTATATACATAGCAACCCCCTAAGCTCAAACACAGTGTTGTGAGACTTGAGAACAAATGTTGACAGCAATCTACACTTTCATCACTATGTGCCCATAGTAGTGACATACGAAATCTGCATTCTGCACATCATACATATAGACGGCACAACCAAGAACAGGATAGTCATACCTCTGCTGTACTCCACCCTTATCACACCAATAATGGAGTACAATGCTCACATCTCTCTGTAACTCATCAAACACCAGTAGCAATTGTAGAAAACACAGGGTTGTGCCTGGGAGACTTCCAGGCCTCCAAACATGACAAATGGAAAGACTGACATAAATGTCACTGTACCCACGTACATGCTAGCTACGGAGAGGTGACTTATGGCTGCCCTGCAGAGCAGTCTCTGACCCTGCCTATCTGGAAATGATGGACATTTGCAGTTCAAATGGGGAAAAGTAATTTGTCCCAGGGTTTTTAACCTAGCTTGTGACATAAACAGAACATGCTGGGGAGATGGATATATCCCACAACGATTCACACTCCTCTGTAATAGGCTAGCACAGCATGTGAAGCAGTGCTCTTAACGACCCTGTTCAAGCACAACCTTGAGAATTGGTTGGGTGATTGTATGGTCACCTCTGGGATGGCACCTATATCACTCATAGACAGCGTCAGTTGGTGTTGCTCAGAAGGACACTCTGCTAAAAACGACCATCCAACTATGCTCAGTAAAGGTACTTGTGTTTTTCACAGCTAGACTTCTAAACACCCTGGTGCTATTAGACTAGTAGCCTCATATGAACCTATGAAGCTATGTACCTATGCAGGCTTCAAAACCTGTTGTCCCTCACATGGCTTGCTGATGCCATCTACTATAGGTTCACCTATACTCTTACAGAAATCAGACTTACACCATGGCACTCGTGTTAAATACTGTGTTCTGCAGTCTGTCTATTTAAATAACGGTTTATCTGCTTAACTACTTAGACTCACACACTTGAACAGGGGTTTGTTTTGTTGTGTTTTAAGTATTGTGAAAAGCTCTAGCCTATTAATGTCTCCAACTCCATTCTCTTAACCTAATCTGACTGAACCGACGGATTGCAATACATCTTACTGCATCTCCTCCTTGTCAGTTGTCTCTTTACTCTGGTCCCATCCCCACTTCATTTCCTTATTGGTTATACTCTCCATCTGAATCCTCTCCTTCCACCCTATAAATACTGTATTCGGCCCCCATATCTCCCCTTGCCCTGCTTTTCCATGACCTGTGTTACCACTCCTAGCTTTGCGCTATTTCACAAACGTGTACAAGCTGCACTCTGTGTCTTAATCCTATAATTCTCTTCCTATTTTCTCCCTCCTATTTCTGCTGCTTATAAGCCCCTCGTATACATCATTTTTGTTCTTTCTTTCCTTCAACTTAACTATTAGTCTGTAGTTCCTTATCACTCATCATAATTATGACTGCTTTGCTTCCTCCCTGAACAAAGGATTTACCTCTGGTTTGGTGTTTATTTCTCTTCTTTTCAGCCACCCCTTAATCAGAACGAGTGCCGGTCTACCCCCCACCAGCCTGGTTTGTTTGGATGGCACCACACTGACAAATTGCAAGAGCATTACCAAGATCCTTCTCAACAAAAAAAAGGGATGAAATCATCCCCATAAAACAATGTATTTGCAGCTTATGTTTGTGTGACTGCTGAGGTCCCAGTCCTGCTTTAATCTGTTGTTATTGATACATTTGCCTAACTAAGACTTAAGCCTACTGTTTTTACTGATACCTAGTGTTGCAGAATCTGTTAGGGCTTGCACACTTGCAAAAGGGCTTTCGAGAGCATTCGTCCCCCCACCTGATTTCCTTCCTTCTTAGCTCCTGACCCTCTGCCTTAGACTAGTTATTTTGTATTATTAATTCCTGTCTCCTCCCACTAGATGGCACTATTCCACCATGTAAAGCAGCTCACCTAACAGCCCACCTCAGCTGCTTTCCCAAGACTCCTTTACACAGTCACCACTGGAATATTTTTGATTTTCTTTAATTGGGAACACCACACTTGCCTACTAGTGCCAGCTCTGACTATGGGCATAGGAACTAGGTGCCAGACCTCTCCACTCAGTCTCTCTATTTCCCTCCTTCAGAAGCCCCCACGTTTTTCAGACTAACATACTCCCTGCATAAATTTACAGATTGTTTTTCTAAACCATCCACTTACCTTGCTCAGCCAGGCCAGCCCGCTCCGTTCGCCCTCAGTACGCTCAGGCTCACTCCGCTCCCCCTACCCTAGCCCCATTTCTACGCATCCCTGACATAATTTCCTTTATTCTCTCCCCCTGTATACCACTACCCCACTAACCCCTCCCTCCAACCCCTACTCTCCAATCTCTTTTCCCCCTCCACCTCCACCCACCTCCCCCAACCCACCTGCCTTAATACTCTTCATTCCACCTCACCTACACTACCAAACACACTCTAACTCCCTCAGCTCCTATTACTTATCCTAACTTCATCTCTTCCACACATACAATACTTCCTCATCGTTCAACACTTCAGCATGACAAACCTCACCCTCTTCACAGCACTACTAACTGCTTCTACCCTAACTATCCTATACAACCTCACCTCATAGAGCTTTTCCCTCAAACCCAGCTACCAATCACATACCTCTACCAATACCCCAGTTTTCATACAACTCTCCCACTCACCCACAATCACACTCCCAACCACTCTGTCGATAACCTTCCTTGTAAACACAAGTTGGCTACTTCAAAGCCAACTTTCCAGAAAGGTAAACCTAAATACTATCTACTAGACATTTCTACTCCACATCCAATCCGCAATCTCCTCTCCCTGCTACTTGCAGGTAACATGCACCCTAATCCTGGCCAAGTCCCCCCTCCCAACATATTAATACGTCAACACAGTCCACCCTTCCCCACTCGTATATCCCACCAAAACATATTTCTATATATTCAAATAATATGAGAAGCATACTGAACAAAACTAATGAATTCCACTCCTGGATATCTGTACACTCCCCAGGCATCACAACCCTCTGTGAAACTTGGCTAAAACCCCATATTCCAGATAACGACATCCTACCACCTGGCTACATCATCTTAAGACTAGATAGAACCCATAAAAAAGGAGGTAGCGTTGCTATCATGTTCTCTGACCACCTTACCCTAACTTCACTAACTATCCCCTCCTCCTCAGCCTCACATGCAGAAGTTCTTGTTGCAAACTGTAAATTGAATACTCCCACCTCCTTAATATAGCTGTAATCTAAATTCTACCTGGCGACAACACTGCAGTACTGGAAAGTATTGTTTCCTCACTCGGCACTGACCTCCCCAATGAAACTATACTCCTTGGATACATCAATATCAAATGGTTAACTCTCTCCAATGAATCTTCCTCCACCTCTATCAATTTATGGTTTCACCCAACTAATATTCACACCTACTTCATCATCATCATCATCATCAGCCCCCTTTTTTCCATTTCTTCCACATGGGGTCGGGGTATCGTATTAACTGTCGCCAACTCATTCGGTGCCACACTCCTCCCTTCTTAAACACTTGTGCCTGACTGTCTCAGAAACTCTTTCACACAATCCATCCACCTCTTTGCTGGCCATCCTTGCTTCCTCTTACCTTCTTCCTGTCTGTCCCAAATCTTCCTCACCAGATTGTCTTCTGCTTTTCTACACATGTGCCCAAGTCACTGTAATCTGTTCTCTTTGATCTTTTCTGCAATTGGAGCTACTTTGGCTTCTGCTCTTGTCCTTATTTCTTTGTCTGTCCTAAAGTGTGCATCCTACCACCTTTCTTAGGCACTTCATTTCCATTACCTCTAGCTTCTTCAACTGTTCTGCCTTTACTGCCAGGTTTCTGTATCATACAGTAGCACTGGTCACACCACTGACTTGTACACCTTACTTTTCAGGTTTGTTGGCATTCTTCTGTCATAGACTACACCTGACACTCTATGCCAGTTTGCTGCAGCCGCTCTGATTCTAGCTTTGACCTCTTCATTCAGACTACCCTTTTCCTCAACCACCTCTCCCAGATACTTGAAGCTGTTTACCTGTTCCACTATCTTCCCTTCTATCTCTATTCTCAGCTTCTTCTGATTTCCCCAATTTGCTGCCATTACCACCGTCTTATCTGTGCTTAGTTTTATCCCATGTGCCTTCAGATTTGCATTCCATTCACCTATCCTTTGCTGAAGTTTTAGCTCAGTCTACCTGTATTGCCACATCGTCTGCATATAGCAGCTTTGTTGATCTGTCCCCTCCAACCTGTTTGCTAATGTAGTCCATCACCAGTATGAACAGCAGTGGGCTCACAGCTGAACCCTGGTGTACACCCACTCCCACTGGGAGCCCCTCTGTGAGGCCAAACACTCATCATACTTGAGTCATTGGGTCCTTGTACATAGCCTGCACTAATTCTACCAATGTTTCTGGGACTTCGAACCACCGCAGTACTGCCCAGATCAGCTTTCTTGGGATCTTGTCATATGCTTTATCCAAGTCTAGGAATGCCCAGTTGGACTCTCTCCTCATTTCTAGCTTCTTCTCAAGTATCTGTCTCAATGCAAACATTGGGTCAATTGTGCTGCATCCTGATCTGAATCCAAACTGCTTCTCTCCCATCTTACATTCTACTACTCTGCATATCTGTTTATCAGTCACCCTCTCTAGAACTTTCATTCAATGTGATAGGAGTTTGATGCCTCTGTACTGCCCACAGTTGTGGATGTCCCCTTTCTTCTTGTACACTGGCATGAGTATCCTTAGTCTCCTTTCATCTGGGATACGCCTTTCTCTCCACACTGCTATTAGTAGCCTCAGAAGCCATTTCTCCCCTACCTCACCCATCATCTTTATCATATCTGCTGTGACCTCATCTGAGCCTGCTGCCTTACCTGACTTCATCTTCCTTAGTACTGTTCTTACTTCTTCTAGGGTGGGCTACTCTTCTTCTCTCATTGTAGGCTGTTTTTAGGGCAGTACAGCTTCTGTGGGGTTTTTTCATTCAGAAGCTGCAGAAAATACTCCTTTCATCTGCCTTTGATGTCCTGTGGACTGGTGAGCAGGTTGTTGCTGACATCCTTTATGAAGGGTATTTGACTAATTGCTTTATCTTTCTGTCTTTGCCTTGCAACCTGATATAGTTTCTTTGTGCCCCTTACTGTGCCACACCTACTTATACCTCTGAATCTACAAATCAGTCATCTCTCTTTGACTGGATCCTAGTAACACACCCCCATAAGTATAATTTTCCCAAAACCCTACCAGATACCCTTCGTGACCACTGCCCAATTAAAGTCCTCCATTTTTCTCCTCACATGTATAAACCATATAAGTTCAAAGCATGTCGCAAATCAAACAACTTTGACTCTAATAAACTAAACAGCCAGCTCTGGTCATTCCTTAGCACATACGCCTTGATGAGGCAGTAATGCAATTTAACAAAATATTCCTTAACATACTCAACTCCCTAGCCCCCATATGAAATATTAGAATAAAATCATCCATATCTCCTTGGCTAACAAACACCACCCGCACCCTAATGGCTCAGAAGGATAAAACCTGGAAGCTCTGGACTAAAACCAAACTCCCCTCCCATCTTCAACAGTATGTAACACCTATGTAACCTTACTAAGAAAGCCATCACCAGTGATAACAGAAACTACTACACAAACTCTCCTGTAACACACCTAAACAACCCAAAGAATTTCTGGCATAAGATTAACCAAATCTTTCATCCAGGAAACACCTCCTCTCCTCAACCGAGCCCTACAAACACTCCTCTTCAAACTGATTCTAACTTTAACTCCTATTTTATAGTCTCCATCAGCAAATTAACCAACCATCCAACCACCAACAGCAACTCTAGCCCACACACCAACCCTCCTAAAACTTCCAAAACCTCCTCAGCCTTTTTCCTGAAAACTGTATCCACCAACTACATTAAATCCCTACTTCTTAAACTTAAGCCATGCTCCCCTTCAGCAGATGATCTCCCTCCACTCTTTCTCCAGAAAGCAGCCAACTCCATAGCCCTACCCATCTCCATTCTCATTAACCGATCCATCACTGAGGCCAAAGTCCCAGCGCTCTGGAAAAAAGTTTACACCCTACCAATCCATAAAGATGGCAGCTCCACCAAACTATCCAACTTTAGGCCCACTGGAATTCTATCACCCCCCTCAAAGATCCTGGAAAAATGTGTTCACAAACAAATCCTACAGCACCTCATACAAGAGAACCTAATCACCCCCACCCAACATGGCTTTCGCCTCAGTCACAGTACCTCTACTGCCCTCATCTCCTTTATCAACACTATCTCACAAGCCAGAGCCCACAACAAACTAGTCTCTTGCCTCTTTCTTGATCTCTCAAAAGCTTTTTACACCGTCTCTCACCCTCTCCTCTTAGATAAACTCTCAACTCAACCTATCTACCTCTACTATCTCCTGGTTCTCTAGCTACCTCAGCAATTGTTTCTAGTCTGTAAAATGGCTTTCTCCCCAGAACTCCCTATAAACATGGGAGTTCCCCAAGGTTCAATACTAAGCCCACTACTATTTAATATTTTTACCAATCAATTATCTAACTCCATTCCCCAGTCTTCTCTGGTACAGTATGTTGATGACGACACAGTTATCACCATAGCCGATATGTTCTCCGATCTACACACTACAACTCAGAACTCCTTTTTGTCTACTGAAAAATGGCTCAACCACAACCATCTAATCCTTAACCCAAAGAAGACTAAACTCTTGCTTTTTGTCCCCAAAACAATGTATCATCTAAAACCTACTTTCTATATTTCTTCCTATAATAAGACACCCATCACAGTAGAAACCCACACCAAACTACTTGGGGTCATTATTGATGACCAGCTAAAATTTGAGCTACATGCACTCAGTAACATTAAAAAAAACCCACCAAAAACTTGGACTCCTCTACAGGAACAAAAACTTTCTGTCTAGTAAAACCAAGACAGCCCTATCCCATGCCTATCTACTACCAACCCTTCTCTATGACTCTCAAATACTCACCAACTTACAAACCACACTTCTCTCTAAATTAGAAACCACCTACAACAAGGTTGCCAAATTTGCTGCTGAACTCGACCCATACTTTTCTCACCCCTGTCTAGCACTCAGGAAACTAAACTGGTTAGAGCTTCTCCATAACCTTCTCCTCTCCCAGCTTCAGATAATTTGCTCTATACTGCACCAGCCATCTTTCTGTCCCAGCATTTCCTCTATTATCCCTCCTACTCCTCACCCAGGACACTTCGGAGCTCAGAATGTTTCCTTACCATACACAAGCTAAAGATCAACTTCAGCAAAAACCTTGACAGCTATACAGCAGCTGAAAAACTGGAATAAACTTCCACTTGACATTCGAAATATTAAGCCCAAACATCAGTTCAGAAGTGCATTAAAAAAACACCTAAGCAATAAAAGACTATGTCAGTGTAATCAGCCACCTGATTAATCTTACTTCTCTTGGCCAACCTGTCTCCCTCCCCCTCCGTCTCCTGTATCACCCTACTTCGATTCTCTTACACCTAAAGTCTCTGCATTACTCCTGCTTCTTCTGTTTTTCTCTACCTTGTACCTGCATTTTACTATAGACATAAACACAAATTATTATACCTAACTAGTTCTTTCCCGTGGCTACTTGTGAGCTGAAGATAAAGAACATAACTTTTTCTATTTGTGTAGCATTTACTCTGTACTGTAACAGTCTGTACATTTCTGATGTTTAGAAGCTATTAGCAATCTCATGTCTTATTTCAAATTTGTAATTTAGTTATTTATTTATTTATTTATTTATTGGACATTTGATAACCGGGTTGGTCCAACTAGGCCAACAGCCTGTTTTCAGTGGAGATCTGAGGAGAAAAGCTCCAGATTTACATAGAAGTTTTCATATTAATAATAAAGTTCACAAACAAAAATATTACAGTGAAATATGTTAGTACACACTTCAGTAAAAGTACAAAGTTAGAATCACAAAATGGTATGGAGGAGATGTGTTAATAGTAGATACAAATTAAGCTAGGGGGAGGGTATTGTAAGCATATCTAGAGGTGAGAGTATGAAACAAGAGAGAAATGGAGTTTTAGGTTAGGTCATGGCAAGGGCATGTCTTGGTGTTGAGAAAATGTAGTTTAAGTTCTCTTTTAAAGTGCTGTGCATGATTGATGGAGTGAATATTTATAAGAAGTTTATTCCAAGACTGGGCCACAGAGCATTTATATAGAAGCTTATCCACATTTTTTAGGATCACAGATATCTAAGAGTTGTTGATTCGAGGTACGTAGGGTCCGAGATGGGGAGTTGGGGGATATGAGGGAGGATAGAGCAGGGCATGATGAGGGTTTATATATAATGGTGTGTAGTATTTGAAATTGTGATAGCATAAGTTGTTGGGAGAGTTTGAGCCATTGGTGGGCATTTAGAGCCTGTCAGTGGTGAGAGCTGTAGGGAGAGTTCATAATGAATCAAGTAATTTTGTGATATGTTTGTTGGAGTTTGAGCAAAGTTGTGACTTGAATATTAGTTAGAATTGGGGCAGCAGATAGAAGGGAGGGAAGGAGAAGGGCCTGAGCCAGGGAGAGTTTAGCACTGGAGTTTAGAAATCTTTTATTGCAATATAGTAATCCTAATTTCTGGTGAGTTCTTTTGATATATTACCTTACAAACAACTCATGTTTTAAAATGTTTTATTACAGACAACTGATTTTTCAATTAATTGGTTAATTGATTTATTTTTTTTTTTGTAGGTATAAATGAGTTGTTTCTTAGGTAGGGGGCTGTTTCATTTGGTTCTGATGATGTCCCCAAATTGTCATATAGGGGAAGAAAGTGCTTAGCCTTGTTTTGTGGATTATATGAATAAAGATTTTACAGCACTCAACTACCAGGATTTGCCTGCTGTGTGGAGCTTATGGTGTAACTACTGCCTATGGGCATTCCTTTATTTTTTCTTGGTAACTTGTTTGATGTCCTTTACAAACAGATTTCTTTGAATTACTGATGATTTTTTTCCGTTTGGTGTGAACAGTACTACATGGCTGACACAGTTTAGAGGCAGTTGGTTTTGTGTTTTTTCTTGTTTTCTTGACCGTTTCAACAGTTTTTGTGGGACTTATTGCTTTTGTGAACATTGCCCCACCATAGTTCGAGTGTTAAGATTAGAACATTACCACAGTTTTTGTATTTTGGTTTCCTGGTTTGGGAAGCGATGGATAGTTCCACCGAGGAAGCAAGGGGGAGTTTGGTTGTCTCTAAAACTGTTCCAACTAGTAGTGCCAACGGATCTTCGATAAACCTCCTTTCTGCGAACCAAGACTTTGCCTCAGTGATTGAGGCTTTAGTTCAGCAAGTGGCCAACCTTAATAAATGGATGGATTTTTTTCACCAACCACCCGCCGATTAGCCCAAACCAGGGCGAGGTAGGTAGGAAGGATTTGGCTTCTTTCCCCTCCAGGATTGTTAATCAAGGGGATTTCTCTGAAACGCCACAAGAGGGCAGTACAATACCTTTAAACCAAGCAGACACGGCCAATATTACAGGCATGACTTTTTCTAATTTTAGACAGCAGAATATGAGGGATCTTCATTTTCCCTCTATGGATTTGCAACAGGCTGCATAACAGAATTTCAAGTCATTTAATACAACCATGAAGGACTTTGAGAACACTCCGTCAATGGTACGTGCTATACAATGTGATAACCTATTCCTGAAGGAAAGCCTCAAGAAAAGGCGAGCCCCTAAGGGACTCAGACTGTTTAAATTCCCTAATGGGATGGATGTTAACAGTTGTGATACCACTGAATTGTTTGCATTGTTTGACCGTTTTGGTTTTGACCTGATGGAATTTATTGTGAAAACTAACAACAGAAGAATTAAAGTATTGTTGGATGAATTATATAAAATGAATAGTATGCTTAACAATGATTTATTGTTTGATGTTAATTCTGTACAATATGAAAGGATTTTTGACCGGGTTGACACTAATCTTAGAGCGAATATGGAAGGCAAACGTAAAAAATTATTAAGAGATGAAAATGATTACTTAAAAAAACAAGTTTACTTTTTACCTAACTGGTTCACACACCCCAGAACTGAGGGAGAAGGGGTTAGGGTCATTGAGGATGATGACACCTTCCATAATCCCCCACTGAATGAGGCACAAATGGATTCGGATGGAATGGGTTATGACCACACATCCGAACATTATGAGACAAATTTTCCCACTCTGAGAAGGTCTGAGCGAATAGAAAACAGGAATAGGCAAAGACCTTTTTTAGAAGGAGCTCATATGCAAAGAAACAACCACAGAGGGAATTTCAGGGGGGCTACAGGAACAACAACAACAGGTAGAACATATGGGGGGAGATATTAACAATATGATTAGGTATGAAGGCAAATGTGCATCCCTGGATGGTTTCTCAATTTATAATTATACAGATCTAAGTGTGAATGCAGTCTTTTTCTTTATGTAGGAAAGGTTTCAAATTTGTACCCACTTTTAAGTTGAACACAGTGGATGTCATCACAGAGTTAAATCTTTACAACAGGAAATTAAATTTTAAGGTCCTTTTTAAAGACCAAGATAGGCAAGGTTATGACGGTAATGGAAAATTAAAAAAGAAAAGTTGTTATAACCCACCCCTTCACCCCTTAATTTCAGCTTTCGAAAAAACATGTGAAGTGGAGATTCACAAAGAGTTTAAGCAACTTAAAAAAGTTAAATGTTTTAACTTAACTAAGGATGAACTCACACTTCTCAACCAATGTAGAACCAACAAAACGCTTAGAGTTATGAAGCCTGATTTGGGGGGGGGGGTTGTGTTATTTAACACCATTGATTACACAAACCAGCTCACCATGATGTTTTCTGAAACAGACAAGTACCAAATAACATCCAGTAATGAGGTTAATCTAGCACACAGACAAATCCAGTTATTCCTGGAGGATTCCTTATCACAAAGGGTTATATCAGAAGACTTATACAACTTTCTGACCACTGAGTACCCAATAGTTCAAACAGCCTTTGGCATACCCAAAGTGCACAAATGTATTGAGCAACCTCCATTTAGGATTATTATTTCGGCTAGGAATAGTTCCACATGCACCTTGTGTACTTTTGTGGATAGAATTTAAAAAAATATTGTTGATACAATTGATTACCTACTTAAAAGATTCGTGGGACTTTTTGTCCAAAATCAAAAGTGAATGGTACAATGACAATGTTATTTTTTCTACTATAGATATTACTGACTTATTCACTTCAATCCCCCACAAAGAGGGCTTGGAGCTTTCTCCCTTTTCTGACACAATGGTCAATTTTCTTATGGCTGTAATGGAGGATGTGCTAACTAGTAATTTTTTCACGTTTGAAGGCGAGTTCTATTGGCAAATACAGGAGGTAGCTATGGGTGCTACATGTGCCACCATATATGCCAACATGTTGCTTTATGCGTGGGAAAAGACATATATTTTACTAGTATTTATAAACCTTTTTGGTTCACATACCATTGTTTTTTGGACAATGTATTTATTTTATGGAAGAATGACTCGGTCGATTTAAAAGAATTTATGGATTACATCAACCAGGTTTGTCCCTACTTTAATTTCACAGCCAAACACTCAAAGGACATGACAGACTACTTGGATGTCACTATCCTTAAGGATTTTACAAATCATAGGTTTGTTTCAAAAATTTTCAGGAAGGAAACTTTTTCCAGTAATTATTTGGATTTCCAAAGTAGTCATCCAACCCACACAAAGAAATATATACAAGGGCCAGTTGGTTAGGGCAGGAAGGATGTGCTCTACCAAGGAGATTTATTTTGGAAGAACTAATCAACATCAAAGAATTGTTTAGGGTGAGGGGTTATCCCCAGACTAATCTTGATAAAATAGCAGAAGAAATGAAGGAAGGTTGGGGAACCAAATACAAACCCTTGTTAGGTAGTGGTGAATTGAGCCAAAAAAGCCCAAACAGCTTTACAAAAAAGGCGGTTTACAACACAAGTACGGTTATTCCCTTCGGGGTTGGTGAAAAAACACTTACACATTATTCATAGAAATTGAAATATATTCAAGGGGGACCTTGACATTTTTTGACTCTTAGGTCAATCACCAAATTTTATCTACAAAGCAGGCAAAAATTTCAAAAGTTTAATGGAGCAAGTTGTATTACCTAGATTTACTCATTAAAGGAACCACTAGATGTGGACACTGCAATCAATGCCCCTTTGTTTTGGATAAGGATATTGTATACCTGAAAGGTTACAACAGAGGTATTTGTCTACAAAAAGGCAATTGCAACACCAGAGGTGTAATACACATTTCCATATGCCAAATGTGAACATTTTTATGTGGGCAAAACAAACAGGGACTTCAAGACAAGGATTTATGAGCACTTATATGCCATCAGTAAGAATAATACTAATAATGCCCTTTATAGGCACACTTTAGTTTGCCAAGGAGATAAGACCTTTAAATTTGGGATTTTGGAAGTTGTGCCACACAACTTTAGAGGTGGTTGGTGGGAATTACAAGTTGACTTGAGGGAATTTTATTGGATTATTAAATTAAATGCTTTGGAAGTACCAGGTTTAAATGATTTTATTTCCCTGGTACCCATTTTAAGGAAAAGGGCTTTAACTTTTTAATATTCACAACACCCAGTATTTTTATTGTACCTTTTTACTGTGGTATTATGTGTATTATGTTTCAGGTGCTTTCATACGTTTTTGAAATGTCTTTAAAATGTTCTCAAAATGTTTTAAAATGTTTTATTAGAGACAACTGATTTTTCAATTAATTGGTTAATTGAGTTATTGTTTTTTGTAGGTATAAATGAGTTGTTTTTTAGGTAGGGGACTGTTTCACTTGGTTCTGATGATGTCCCCGAAGTGTCATACAGGGGAAGAAAACGCTTAACCTTGTTTTGTGGATTATATGAATAAATAGTTTACAGCACTCAACTACCAGGATTTACCTGCTGTGTGGAGCTTACGGTGTAACTACTGGATATGGACATTCCTTTATTTTTTCTTGGTAACTTGTTTGATGTCCTTTGCAAACTGATTTCTTTGAATAACTGTTTTTATAGAGATGTGAGTTATTCTGGCAACTAAAAGTTAATGCTACCAGTTGGCCAGGATTAAATGATAAAATCTCAATAAATTGTTTATTAAAATTGAATGCATTGCAGAGATGATTGGCTTTATTTTGTTTTGTAGTTGGTTTTCATTTTACTAAATGAATTAAGAACCAGCATAACTTTCAATGTATTTGTAAAGATGTTTACCACTTTAAATGTGCAATTATGTTGGAGACTTGGCTGTCATGTGACGCAAGACCTCATGTTTTTAAACAGTTTTAAACAGCATGCCTGTAGCACTTTTTTATCTGAGGAAGTTTTAATTAAAATGAAAGTGCTCATTAAGTTTTTAGTCTTTTAAATACACATCCCCTGAATGATCATTTTATATGGCAGTCACATGTCCTGTTACAGATCAATACAGCTTCAGTACAGAATGCAAGGAATGGGATATCACAATACTCTGCACTGTAGGTACACTGTCCTGTACTGTATTTGAACCATATACTCCAATTCATACCTCTCAACTATTCATATAGTCCCAGGATGTCCAGATGTTTTCCTTATCAAATATGTGGCTTTCTGCCATAACACTGGGATGATCTCTAGACTGATGTGATGCAATATTACATACAATTGAGTGCATACCTCTCAACTGTCCTGATCTGTGCAGAATGAGCAGTTTGTCTCATATTTGTGATCTTTTCGTCATAACATTTTTTCCCTTGCAAATCACTGGCATGTCATTGCAGAGTGCAGTCAGAAACTGATGACTGACATTTGAGTTTCAAACTTCATGCTCTTCAGAAAGTTCAAGTCTAATGTGCAATCTATATATTCTATCTACTTCCTAAGTTTGGAAGTGCAATATTAAAAATCTATCCCTATTTCTGGCCCTTTGTCCCCTCATTTTTATGGCTTTCTCCACATTTCTCACTCTAAGAGATTGAGGCTGTTATATTCTAACACATTCCTATGTGACATCTATGTCAGATATATCCCTATTACTTGTTATTTGTCCTCTCATTAAGTTGGCCTCTGTACAGATGTGTTGCACTAACAGAATAACAGCTGTTTGTAAAGCACTGGTGATCACTGTGGAATTCCATGCAAATCTACTCACTGCAGATGCTCTGCCTTACACAGATATGCAATCTGTGTTTACTCACAAGGTTTTGCGGCCAGCAACATTGCTGTGAGCCATAAAACCTACTTAGGCATGCCACACCTCATTAATATGCATTGCTTGCTGCCAGCCATTGCACTAGCAGGTAAATTCCATGTAGGTGCTAAGCAAAGCCTACATGGAGTTTATTGAATCCCAGCGATACTCTTTCAATTTTCTTTTTATATGACATTTTCCCCTTTACCAGTAATTTCAATCTCCATAGGAAATTCTGACACTCTACAATCTTAGTACACCACTTTTTCCTTACTTTAATATCTTTATCGCTCCTTCTGGTAATTTTTTTCCCCTGGATTTACATACTAATATTGTTTCATCACATTATGCCACATCCTTCTATTCTTCTCTATGTCATAAATCTTCATTTTGCAAGTTAGTATTTTTTCTTAATATTTTTTATTTTTTCATTTATGTATTTTTTTATATATTTTTCTTATTCTCATCTTCCATTTGTTTATACTTATATTTAAATATTTTCACCATTAATTTCTCATTCTCTTCATTTACCCACTTTAATACTCTATACAAGTTTAAATAAGTAGAACAAACAGCTGGATTTAAAAACCCCAATCCACCTTCATCTTCACTCATATATAACACACTTCTTTTCACTGAGTTTAATCTTGAACCCCTTACGAAAGAAAACACTAATTGCACAATTGCTTTTTCATATTTTTCTGGGATCACATAAACATTTGACATATATGCTATTTCCCTTTAAAACTTTTTTCTTAATGCTAATCTGTAAGTCTTCCACATGAGATATATTTCTTTCATTTCTTTTATTAAGCCCTCCCATTGCTTCATAACTACATAATTTTTCCCAAATTCTATCCCTGACAAAAATACTTCAGTCTTTGAAAAATAAACCCCTGCAAATTTCACATCAGCCAAAACCCTTACTTTTGTTTTTATTCAAGGTCATTCCAATTTCCTTTAAACATATATACAGGCAAACCAACACTACCATCATCCATGTTTTATTCTCAGCAAATATAACTATATCGTCTGCATATGTCAAAACTACTGAATTCAGCACTTCCTTTTGCACAACATATCTAGCATCTTCCATTTTATAAGCTGGATCACTGACTATCGCATTCATTACTGATGCAAAAAATATCCCACTCCTGGGGCATCCTTGTCTTATACTACAAGTCATCCATATTTCTTTACTCAGCCACTCATTCACTAACACTCTCACTCTATTATTTTGATATGCTGAAATGCATTCTATTCTAATCTTATTACCTATTCCATACTTTTCCATAACATCCCACAAGGCATCATTTCTAACTGTATGAAATGCCTAACTAATATCACCTACCATAAGGTTCACATCTTCCCTTTTCCTTCTAATATCATCCACAGTTTCTTGAACCACCAATAATATCTCCTGGCATCCCTTCCTTTTTATACCATATATACTTTCTTCCATAATTTCCTTCATCCTTCTTCCATTCTCCTGTATTATTCTCATAACAAATTATAATATGTATTATTTAATGTGATAGGTCTTCGTGGTGGTGCAGTGGTTAGTGTTGCCACCTCACAGCAAGAGGTTCTCCGGTTCGATCCTTGGCTGGGGTGCCTTCTGTGCAGAATCTGCATGTCCTCCCTGTGGTCACGTGGGTTTCCTCCAGGTGCTCCGATTTCCTCTCACATCCCAAAAGCATGCTGTAGGTAGATTGGACACTCTAAACTGGCCTTAGGTGTGAGTGTGTGCGTGTGTGTGCCTTCTGTGGAAGCTTAGGCACCAGGTTGACAACTCGACACCGTAAAACTCCAGTGCCAATTATGAGCAGACAGGTGATCTGCTGTGGTGACCTCTAACCGGGAAAACCCGAAAGAAGAATGTGATAGATCTCCAAATTTTTATTTCATTCTTCTCATCTTTCTTCCAAATAAATTTTAATATCCCAATACATAACTCTTAGGTGTGTATTATCAACATGATAATTATTTGAGATAGTTGACTTCCCATTGGGAACAATAATGCGTTTCTTAGCACTGAGGTTATGACTATGGCTTTGGCACCATTTGTTACTCAGAAATAAACCTTCTTTAAGAATGTTAGTGTCTGCAGGGGAGTTGATAATAACTCCCAGCTTGCAGTCATCTGCAGACTTAGCCATAAACCTTCAGTATTTGCTTCCATTTCAGGGAAATAGATGGCAAAAAGAAGCAGGCCCACTACTGAGTCCTGGAAGACTCTGCTAGTGAGTGGTCTCTTGGTTGAGGTGGCCTCACCTAGTTTGACCTCCTGGGTCATATCAGTGAGTCACTTGGCTATATAGTTGGTAATAAAAGTACCTAAATTAATGAGCTTGTCTATAATGCCTGAGTGGGTTATTGTATCAAAAGTCTTGGCCAGGTCAAGGTAAGCTGTGTGCACAGTCTTACCTTCATTCAGTGCTTTGGTAAGCCTCTCAAAAAAGTACACCAGATTTAATAGGCATGCCTTCCTTCAACAAAGCTCAACTGTGATGGGGCCAGCATTTGCAGGTTACCTATATCCTCATTTATCATATCCATGATGATTCTTTATATATGAGGCTGGTAAGACTTATGGGCCTGTAGTTACCCAGATCAGTGGAGGACCTCTTTTGCGCAGGGGAATGACTGCAGCCATCTTCCATTTAGTGGGCATAAAACCTGACTGAAGACTCCAGTTGAAAAGAGATTCAGGTGGACCACAGATTTCATGTTTCATGCTATTTATTAAACATCCCGGTATATTATCGGGGTCCATTGATGCAGTGTTTTTGGCATGGGAAAGTGTATTTATGACCTGTTTTCCTAGTAATGGCTGGGGGGATTGTGTTATGTGGTGCTTCCTTTGAACTATCGTGGCTGGAGTGGGGGGAGAAATTTGAGCTAATTCTGTCAGCCAAAAGGTTGGCAATGGCCTCTGCCATTTACAGTAAGTTCTGAACATTGTTGTGTATTTGTTCTGAAGTTACGGAAATGTCTATAGAAAGCTTTGTGGTTTTTCTTTGCCTGAGAAGCTATTTATTCTTTAAATTTAGCCTTTGAAGTATTAATTAACCCTCTTAGCTGCCTGTTTAGATTGGTTAGGGGGCTTTTAGTATGTTTGGCTTTGTTCCTCTTATGCTTGGCAAAGATTTTTTTTTCACAGTTATATGAGCCTTCCACAACTGCAGTAAGTCCCGCTCTCCAAATTATCCCATGATTTCCCATTTATTCTTTTATTCCATTTCCTATTTTAGGATACTCCCTCTATTTCATCCATACTAGTAAATAATCCTAAAAAATGTCTCTACTATATCGTCTACTACACCCAAACCTTCCAACAGAACAAAATAATCAGTTTCGGATCCAACTGCCCCTCTTCTTTCTATCTAGCCATTGATTTTTATTCCACACAGCTAATTTAACCACATTTTATCACTTCTTGCACCTTTTTAACATCATTCCCTTTCTTTTTACATTCTCCCATTAAATCTCAGTTGAAGTCCCCTACAATAATAATTTTTATGTTAGCCATCGCACAATCTAATATTTGATGAAACAGATTCTCTCTGTCCTTGACATTTGCATATGCATATAATGTAGAATTCTATAAACATATTCTTTCCCCCACACATCCAAAACAGTTAACCTTCTTATGCTTACCAATGTTATAGTTAACCTTTTACTGATTTTTACACAATAGAGCCACTCCAGAACAGCATTCACTTCCTAAATTCCACATTATTTTTCCAACTCACAATTTTTTTGTTTGCAGTCTTTCTTTACTTGTCAGGAATCTTAAATCCTCTATAAGAATAATACCTACATCAAATTTTGTACATAATTCCAGTATCCCTATCTTTCTTACAACATTAATAATATTGTACATATTTACTGAAAGCACTATAAAGTTATTACTTTTCCTTCATTTTAAGTTTAAGGGAATAATTATTAATTTTTTTGTTTTCTTATTTTTATTCCTTCCCCAGTTTAATATTTTTCTGAGTTTATGTACAGCTATTCACTGGTCCTCATAATCAGATTTTTCACAATTTCATTAACGGAAACATCTAAAACTAATCCTTACATTTCTTTTTAATCTTTGCTGATGCATTTTAAATCTTCTTTTCCTCACCCTTACCATAGCAGCTATAGAATTTCTTTTTCTAACATCCTTTACACTTCCTTCACTTAACACTTTTAATTTCTTCTTCATTTTCAACACTCTCAATATGGTTATCTTTCATCCTCCTGAAATATAACATTTTTTATCTAAATCGTCTTTTATTACTTCTTCTTTTTTCATTAACACCTTCCCTATTTTCCCCTACTTCCAATTTACTGTCAGATATTACAAAACTTTATCATCCTGCTCAGCATTATCTTGCTTATTCTTTTTACAGTCAAACCAAAAATGCCCTTCACTTATACATACTCTAAAGTCCTTTTTAAACATTCATCACATGACCTTTTCACTGCATTGATTACATCTTATTTTTCTGCACTCATTTATTAGATGATTGAAATCCCTTCAAAAAAAAAAAAAAAAAAAGCCGTCTCATATACCTGTCACTCTGTTATGATCTAAACATATAACATTGGGGAAATGCTTTATCACATCCTTTTCAAATTTTAAAATAACATCCACTTCCCACTCCTGATTCCAAATACCCCAAACTTCCACAACATCAGACACTGAACAACACATAAATGAAAAATAAATTTTAATACCTTTTAACTAAATTTTGCCATTATTTAATGGAACAAACATTTTTTTTAAATCAAGTTCTCTGCCCAGAAAACATTAATTCATTGCTTGGGTAAGAGTCCTTCTTCTTTTCACAATTAAACAAAAATATTTCCACTAAATCTTCAGTCTCAAATGTTAAGTCACAAAATTACTCTTAAATGAATCAAAGCTCTAATATCATTTACTTCAGAATCAAAGGTAACACTAAATTGTCCAACACAAAATATCTGTCTATTATTTTTTCTTTCTTCTTTCTTATCTGAACAACAAAACTTTATGCTCTTTTAATAAAGTTTACAGTACCTTTTCTTATTCCAACTGCATCAGCATATAATTTTCTAGATTGCATCCCATCTGTAACTTTATGTCCATCCAACTCACAACTCATTTTCCACTCAAGTCATTGTCCATTCCAAAAACCATTTCCAACATATCTAACCATGAAGTCTGAGACTCTTCTCCAGGATCACCTTTATTTAATAAATTAACCAGTTTTTCATGAGGCAAACCTCCATAAATAATTTCAATTACTGCAGCTTCTTCAAAATCCTGGAGTTTAAAGTCACATGCTGACTAGTTGTACTATCCACTTCCTATTCAACAGTTTTATGTCTGACCGACAGAACCACATTGATATCACCAACAGAACAACTATCTTCTCCCTTCATTACTGCACAGCTTTTAACTGCTTCTATGCCTGGAACAGAATCAGGAAGTACAGCAGCAAAAATGTCTCCCCTTGTAATGAGAAGAGTAGGGGAAGTTCTCTACTGGCCTTGCCAAATTTCTCCTAGTAATATAAATGCAATCTCAGGTGTCCCCTGAAAAGAGGATACTAAGTAGGACTAACCCAGTCAACAACATAGAAAAAGAGAGAGAGAGAAAACCACTGCTGCCTGAGTTCAAAGGATTTCACCATAATGATCACTGGGGAGTTTTTCTGGATCTTCAGATGAACCCTGGAAATCAATGGAAAAGGTGGAAATGCCAAGGAAGACAAAAGATGTCTTTCTTCCAGGCTTTCTTGTGTGAAGTTCACACTTTTTCCAGTTGATTGTTTAGACAGGAGGCAAAAAGGTCTACCTGAGATGCTTCCCACCCCATTGATGGATCAATTCTTGGAAGATCCCCTGGTTCATTTTCCATTTGTGAGGGTCTGCCTTGGTCCTGCTCAGCCTGTCTTCCATACAGATCTGCTCAGACAGGATGTAAGATGCCTGCAGAGTGAGACTGCGCTGTAAAGCTATATTCCATGCCAATATGAATAGTCTGCAAAGGGGTTAAGATCAGGTTCCTCCTTGCTTATGTACCACATCACTGTAGTGTGTTTGTAAACACTTGAAGAGGTCCCGGGGACCACAGATGATTCAGACAGTTGAGAACATTTATTACAGCTAGCATCTCTTTCATGTTTACGTGTTTTGGTCTGTTTTTTTTTTTTGTTTGTTTGCTTTGTTTTTATTTTTTGTCTCAAAGACCCTGCACGGTAAGTCTGAGGTCTTTGTTTTGACTGACTGTTTTGGAGCAGGAGGAGAGAATGGAAGACCTGGATTCTGGGAAATGTGATGTCTCCACCACATGGTCTCTTTTTTCCAAATCCCAAGACTGGCATTTGAAAAGCCAACAGATGCTATTACTGGGACTAAAGAGATTTCAGATACCACTATCTTTCTCATGTGGAGTCTTGCAAGAGGTATTGTGACAAATCATGGATGTCATGAGACCCAGAATTCTCAAGTATTCCCTTGCTGATACAGAAGTGAGTGAAACCCCCAGGATAGATCTAAATATAGATCTATTTTTTTCTGTGGAAGAAAAGCTCCTTGTACTGAGGTATCCAGCAAAAACTTCTGAAATGCAATTCTGTGAGAAGAAGTCAGAAAAGACTTCTGAATGTTCTCTTGGAATAGGAGATTCCAGACCTGAGAAAGAGACAGAGAGGTTCCAAAGCCTTTGAAAAAGACACTGCACAGATAAGCAAGTTGTCTAAATATAGAAAAATATGGATACCACGCAGTCTGCAGTGGGCGATCACAGGAAACAGCCACTTTCTGAACACTCTAAGAGCAGTGGATAGCCCAAAGGATAAGGCAGAGAGTTAATAATGTGATCCAGTTGCACAGAATCTTAAGAAACACCTGAAATCTGGATGAATAGGAATGTGATGCTATGCATATTTCAAATGTAAGTTTGCCAAGAAACTCAGATGAAGAAAGGGATAACAGGTTGTAAAATGAGAGCATTCTGAACTTGGGCACTATCATAAAATGACTTAGAAAAGAAAGACCCAAGACTGGTCTCCAAAAATCTTTTCTTGGCAGCAGAAACATTCTTAAATAAAGTCCTTCCCCTACAGAGGAGCAGGAACAGTGGCTATTACCTTCACACTGTATATGTTGTAAGACAAAAGAAAAGAGAAGAGTTTGTTCTGGAGGATGAGGAGGAATCTCCTGGAGAGGAGGAAGGTCCTCCCACTGCCATATGTATCTTTGATGCATTGTTTCAGACACACGGGTTCTGAGGGTAATCTGTTGCCAAAGACAGAGAAATGGAGTTTCAATCTTTCTGGAAAAATTAAGAGACAACCATGGTGTAAGGCAGGAGAAAAGTCCCTCGTATAGTCACATACCAGTAAGCTGTTCCATGATTAAGCCAAACAATTTGCCTGATTACCAGAGAAGCCTAACAGCTATAGTTGTTAAAACAAGTACATTGTAAAAAATGTAAACTTTTTCCTGACGGTACACAGTAAGAAACATTTTAACCACTTACCCTGTCCCCAAAAGTAAAATAATACCACATTCTCCACATAAACTGTAGCTCAAAATAAGTTTTAACTACTTTTTACCACAAAAGCAAAAAATTAAAGTTCCTCTTTAAAAGGGAACAAAATTCACACAACAATCAACAAATACTTTTCATAGCTAAAACATAAATATTTTCAGAAAAAGTAACTCTTCTCTCACAAAAAGCAAAGTGTAAGGTTTTATCTCCAAAGGAAACTTATCTGCCCAGCAACAGAACACTGTTAGCCAACCATCAATGCTAGAAAAACCACAGTGGAGCAATCTGTTTAGCAGCAGGAAAGTTCTGAAGGGCCTGGCATCTAATCCTGACTTTTAGTCAGCTCAGCTTGAGATGACTAATGTTTTGAGGGTGTGGACATTGCCCAAATTCTTTTGTAGCTGGCCAACTGTTATATTCTTTGCAATATATAACCCACACAGATTAGGCTATTGCAGTAGTGGTCAATATGAAGAAAATCTGTATATTCTTAAGGCACCCCCTCCCAATGGGAAGCAAAAAGGAGATTAGATACTTGTCCCACTTAAACTGGTCTGTAAATTCTCCAAATATGGTTGGAAGATTACAGCTGAAATACGAAAATGGAAACAGCGCACCAAAAACCGCACTTTATTAATCTCCAGTAAAAGCCACAGATAATCCACAAGGTTAATGCTTTAAAACAGGACAATGCGTTTTCGTCCACTTGGTATTAAGACTTCATCAGACAATTAAATACAAATTCATTAGTCATTATATAGTAAAATTAAAAAGAAAATGGCCAATAAAAACATTTGCATTCTGCTTAAACCAATGAAAGCAATGGGGCTCATTAAGAAGAGAAAATCTGTGTATAGTGAATAATGTCATAAAATTGTATTGAGACTTATTCTAAAATTTGAAAACTTTAAAATAGTTGGTCATGCTGTGCTTAAATAAATAATTTCATGATTTATTCAAATAAATAAATAAATATATTAAAATCCTCAGTGAATTTATGTACAATGTATGTGTACTAGAATAGTATTTTTTTAGTCAGGAATTAGATTTAATTGTAGTAACTATGGCACCACCTATTGTTCTTTTTAAATCATTCCATGTTCAGCTCATATTTTGGCTGCTCTCAGTTTCAGCACGGAAGATAGGGAAATGCATTCATTTAGACCAGGTTGTTTGGTGGCTTCTAGTAGTATTTGCCAACATAGTTCTTTATACTCAAGCCATTCTTCCCAGGGACCACCTCTCATTTCTTTTTTCACCTGCTCCAGTACAAAAAAAGAGAATTTAGAATCTTTGCAGATTTTTGTGTGTTTGTATAGAGCGTTCGTATCTTTTTCCTTTAGTATTTCATACAGGTGTTCGTATATTCTTCTTTTCAATACTCTTTCGGTTTTTCCAACATAGAAGGAGTTGCAATTTGAGCACGTAGCCAGGTATACTACTCCTTGGGATTCGCAATTGTGGTATCCTGTGCTGTATATATTCATTTCCCTAGCTTCTAGGAGTATCTCTCTTTTGTTGGAGATGTATGGGCACTGTTTGCAGCGTCCGCATTGGTAAGTTCCATTGATAGTACTTCTAGTACATGTGTTCTCAAAAGTATTGTTGGTGTCATTGGTTTTATTATTTTCTAATAGTTTTTTGATGCTGCGTGCATTCTTGTAAACAACTTTTGGAACCCTTTCTTTGATATTAGAGATGTCCGAAAAGGTTGTGAATTTATCCCACTCCGTTTGAAATATTCTTTTTACCTTGGAATTGAACAAGTTGAATTCTAGAACTAGTGCTGATTGGTAATCAGATTCTACTTTTTTATTATTCTTGTTAATATTATGGTGATTCTCAGTAGTATCAGCGTTTGTGGTGGAATTCATAATATTGATCACACAACCCTTTATAGGTTTGAATTTTGTTGGTCTGTATTGTTCCACCTCTTTTCTTATATCTTTGATAAAGTCAGGTGGGTATCCTCTTGCTGAGAACATGCCTTCCAAGGTGTTGCATTCAAATATGAAGTCTTCATCCCTGCTGGTCATGCGACACCCTCTCACAAATTGTCCCTTGACAATGTTCTTTTTGCAGTGTGGAGGGTGTGCACTGTTGAAATGCAGAAAAGAGTTACAAAAGGTGCTTTTCCTGAATACCTTAGTCTCCAGGTCTTTTTTATTCTCATTCTTATACAATTCAACGTCTAGATACTGCAACTTGTCTAATGAGGTAGAGTGTGTAAACCTCAGAAAGTGGGTAGTGTTGTTAATATAATCCAGGAATTCAATCAATTTCTCGTTGCCTCCTGTCCAAAAAATTACAATGTCATCCAGGTATCGTCTGTATAGGGACCAATATTGTTTGTATTCTGAATTCAGGATGTAGTTCGATTCCCATCCTGCTAGTACAATATTGGCATAGGTGGGTGCGCACGCCGCACCCATTGCTACCCCTTTTGTTTGTTGATAGTATTCTCCATTGAAGGTGATGAAATTGTATTTCAGTATTATGTCTGTTAACTCCACTATAGCAACTTTTTCTGCATGTGTGAGGGCATTATCCAAAAAAACTATATCTTCAAATATACTCATTCCCTCTTGGTGTGGTATGCAGGTGAAAAGATCAACCACATCTATGGTGACAAAAATCAGATTCTCAGTCAAGAGGTTAGGTGTGATGTTTCTTAGCAGGTCCCATGAATCTTTCAAGATGTGTTTATAGTTGTTGCAAATATGTTTGGTCTTAAAATCCACATATTTAGCCATGGGAAGTGTTTTGGAACTATCAGCTGACACGATGGGTCTTAATGGGGGGTCACTTACGTTCTTGTGCACCTTGGGTATGCCAAAAATTATTGGGATCTTAGGTTTCGGCACATACAAAAATTGGTGCATTTTACTGTCGATTGTTCCCTCCGTAATCATGTTATCTAGTGCCATATCAATTCTTTGGTAAGCCAAGTTCACCTCGTTGATTGATACACTTCTATATTTGCTTTCTTCTCTGAGAATGCTGTTCATTTTGCCTTCATATGTGATATTGTCCATGATGACAACCCCCCTCCCTTGTCTGGCTTCATAATTCTTATTTGAGTGTTTTTTCTTAAGTCATTCAGAGTTTCATGTTCTTTTTCTGTAAGGTTGTGCGCCTTGTTATGTTGTTTGAACTCCTTTCTGATCTCATTTTCTAAAACTGATTCCAGGTTCTTTATTTGAGGGAGGAAAGGGGGGTTGTAAGTACTACGTCTGGTTAAGGCAAGATGTTGTGACTCCTGTATATTCTTAAGGCACCCCCTCCCAATGGGAAGCAAAAAGGAGATTAGATACTTGTCCCACTTAAACTGGTCTGTAAATTCTCCAAATATGGTTGGAAGATTACAGTTGAACCTACCATTTTTTTAGTATAGGTGTTTTAACTTCTTTACCCCACAGTGTTTCCACAAAGAAGTCAGCAAGCCTGACATGAAGTTAGCTCTTGTATGTTATTTTAAAAAAAAAAGAAAATGTGAAAAAATGGATAATACTGCCAATAGTCACTAAAACCAAAAACAAAAAGCAGTATCCACGATGGACGGCTCCAACCAGCAAAGTTTGAACAAATTAACTAAGTTTATTCCAAACGCACACAGAGACACTGATGAACATTTCTAACTGAGCATTTTCTAACTTTTCTGTTTCAAAGAAAGACAAAGCCCCTGCCTCAAATATCTAGTAACATACTCTACCACCAGCAGGATACACCTCTTACCTATGGTGCATGGGTTACTGAGATATCCCACAACAGCAACAGCACCAAAACAACTTTAGCATTGTTTTTTGCCTTGCCAACCTTTTGACATTGGTCACACATGTCTTGCAGTAGACCCTTATATCTTAGGCAATGCCATCTCCAAAAATAATTTCATAAGCCTCCTTTTGTAGAATGTATTCCCAAATGGTCTGAAAAATAAAAATCATAGGTTATAGCCAGACTTGCCTATGGAAGATCTTTGGAGCTACTAGCTACTGTATTACTTCTCCATTAGCCCTTTTTCAAGAGTTAGTTCTTTGTACAATAACCATTGGTCCCTCTATGCATGATCCCTCTGTTCTTAAGAGTTGGGAACCTCGTTGGCTACCCCTCTCAAGTCCTTTAAAATGGGACCTTACAGCTGTTCCTGCCACATTTCTCTCTCTTTGTGATTCTTCCCTGTTCAACTTCTAATGGAAATACAGCATTTTCAACAGCTGCTTCATTTTTGCTACTAACCAGCTCTTGCCTCTGAAGCTTTAGCTCAGCTTTAGGCTTGCTGTTATTATTTATCTCTTTCCATGAAATAGTCACATCACTAGACTGTGCTGGAGGTGTGGGCATTTGCTGGATATCCTCTCTGCTACCTTCCTCATATAATCATCTCCATGCCTGTTGCATGTACTGTGCTATCAAAATCAATGCCTATTAGAACATCTGCTGGAATATCATCACACTGTACTGACTTTTTTAATCAATATTCAAAGGTTAGTGAAGTCTATAGGGCAATTGTTTTGACATATAATGTGAATTGTAAAGAAATAAAAAAAAAATATTGAGTCAAAATTAGAATGTTTTTCGAACAGATGATGATATGAGTAGAATCCTGGGTAATGCACCCAGGATCGTGTATGAGAAGGATAGGAAAACAAAAAATATATGTTGGAAAGGCATTTCCCCAATATGGGCTACCACAGGAATGACAAAAATGTACCTATAAATGTAGATATATTATGGAAAGAGACAAGTTTAACATCAATGGGAACTAATGGTTTAAAAATTTGAAAAAAAAGAAGAAAATATCAGAGTAAACAAAAGACAGAAAATGGATTTGATGAACTAATGCAAGTTAGTGGAAAATGTACATACTTAACATTAGCAACCAAAGGTTGCTACTCGCCTGTCAGTATCATTTAATTATTCTCCTTATAGGGGCACAAAGTTGTGTGCGAGTTTATCTTACCGTGATCAATGTGCTTTTTACATGTTCTGCAGCTGAAACTGCAAGCAGTACAAAAAATACGATAATTCCCCTTCTTATCCTGCAAAAGACCTGAAATTAAGCTGTTTAAATTTCACCATAACATAAATAAATGGACATAATGGAGCATTCATTAAGCTGCATCATTTCTAATGACTCCTCCAACAAAAAGGGCATACAAGCTGCTTTAATTTTTAATTAAAATTCAGCATTATAACTTGCACAAATACACAACATAAATGAAGCAAATGCTCAAAGGTTATTTTTTACAAGTCCCAAACCTGTATCGCTAGTCGACAAAGAGGGTAGGAGTGAATGCCCACTTGTTTATGTACCACATGGCAGTGGTACTGTCTGTTTTAACAAGCAGGACCCCAGGTTTCCACTGATCTTTGAAAGCTACTAAGCACTTTTGCACTGCCGCTTCTTTCCAGTTTGTGTGTTGTCTGAATTGATTTTCCCATCTGCCCTGGGATTGTAGATGTTGGAAATGAGCCCCCCAGGCTGTCTGTGAAGCATCTGTGGTTAAAGTTTGGCCCTGAGGGATGAACCAGAAGGGGAGGTCCAGGTTCTGGGTGATTTTTTTGAGCTATGATTCAGAATCGGAATTGCCTAGACATAGTAAGGCCTTGCTAAGTCTAATTATGGTGGCTTCCAAAGAAGCAATTACTAGAAAATGGAAATCAAAGTCTAAACCAACTGTGCTAGAAGCAGTAAATATAGTAACAGAAATAAACCAACTGGAATTGAGATCTATAGAAAAGGGTAGGAACAACCCCTGCTGGTGGACCCCTGCCATAAACAGGTTATACAACAAAAGGAGGAAACTAGTTCAGAAAAAAAGCAAATCCCAAGAAGGAAAGACATCCCTAATCAGTATCAGTAAGAACCTAAGGTCCCTCATAAAATCATCCAAGGCTAACTTCGAAAGAAAAATAGCCAAGGATTCGAAAGATAACCACAAAGCCTTCTTTAGCTATGTCAAAAATATAAGTGGCAACTCGCAGATATGCTCTGAGATAGTGCAAAATAGCACAAAATATACTGAACCTACTGATATTGCCAACATACTGGCAGATAGATTCAGTGCAAACTTCACCTCCCTCTCACCTTCAAAAGGGCCCACAACAATACCGGAAAAGTGTAGTGTCCAGGGGCGGCTCGTGGTATCGGACTGCCGGACAGCCCTCCCACCTTGACTAAAAAAAAAAAGAAAAATCTGTAAAACTAAAAAACAAACAGAAAAAAAAATCTAGACTGCAGTCCGGATTAGAGAAACACAGGTACCCAGCAATCATTGCTGCAAATGCACCCAGGAATCAGTGCGGGGACGACCGCACAGAAGAGGAGGTCTGGACGGCTTCGGCTGCAGGCAGATCCAGTCAGGACTGAGAGAGGTGAGCTGCTCATGTGGGACTTTCATTGTGCGGGCTCATTCAGGAGGTAGGTGTAGCAGGTTTTGGTCGCAGGCTGGATTGCTCCGTGTCACGGGTGGAGTTTGCTGCTTCAGGTAAGTGAGTTGCTTCCTGACCGGAGGTTAGGTCGTTTTGCTTGTGTGTGTTAGGTCGTTTTGCTGGTGTGTGTGTTAGGTTGTTTTGCTGGTGTGTGTGTGTTAAGTCGTTTTGCTGGTGTGTGTTAGGTCGTTTTGCTGGTGTGTGTTAGGTCGTTTTGCTGGTGTGTGTGTTAGGTCAGTTTGCTGGTGTGTGTGTGTTAGTTCAGTTTGCTAGTGTGTGTTAGGTCGTTTTGCTGGGTGTGTGTGTGTGTGTGTGTGTGTGTGTGTGTGTGTGTGTGTGTGTGTGTGTGTGTGTGTGTGTGTGTGTGTGTGTGTGTGTAAAATGCCCCAGTTACTATATACTGGTGGCTAGAGAGAGCAAATGGTGGTGGATAGAGACTCAGGCTTGAACCCTGTACCTTAGATGCAGGTGTCAAGGACCTGAATTCCCTATCCACCACCATTTCTAAAAAAAAACTTGCAGATTTTTGCCTCATATTTGTTCTGTTCCTCATAAAATCTGTGGTTTCTGTATCTACATTCTTCCATGCAAAGTCCGTAGTGTAGTGGTGCACTGGTAGCATTGTTGCCTAACAGCTACAGGTTCTCTGGTTTGATTATTGGCTGGGGTGCCTTCTGTGTGGTGTCTGCATGTTCTCTTTACTTGCAAAGATGTGATTGGCATTTCTCTGTACTCTGCTGAAAATTGTCTTTTGTTCCAAGTCAGACTAGTTTCTTGGTTAAAAGTTTAAAAAATAGGCATTTGAATTTCAGACTTCTTATTCTTCAGAAAGTACATGGTAACACAAAATTGTTCTAGCAGTTGTCTAAGTTTATAACATGGATATTTGAAATGTGTCCCTATTTTTGGGACTGTATTTCCCCATTATTGGCTTTGTCCAGGTATTTGTGCTAAGGTTGAGAGTTATCTATGGTGAGAACTGTATTCATTGAATGTTTGGGGGCTGTATTCCCTCCCCATTACTGGCTTTGTCCACATGTTTTTTGCTAAGAGGTTGAGAGCTATAGTGAGAACTGAATTCACTGAATGTTTGGGGGCTGTATTCCCCCCATTATTGGCTTTGTTCAGGTGTTTTGTGCCAAGAGGTTGACAGCTATGCTGAGAACTGAATTCACTAAATGGTAGCCATTTAAGTTGGTCTTCCTCTCTTTTACAAAACAGCTGATTTGGCATAGTGGTATGTTTCTCTGACTGTTTTGCACAGGGTCCCCTGGGTTAAAGACGTGGCAGTGAAATGTATGGTGGTGACACAGCATTTTATTCTAGCAACTTTCCAACATTATACAAGCAATGTTTAAAATGTGTCCCTGGTTGCCCCCCCCCCCCCCCAAATAAATTTTGGCTTTTTCCAGATTTCTTGTGCTGCAAAGTTCAGAGATACAACTGCGTGTCCAGTAGATTTTACAAGGAGCTGAGACCTGCAGGGGAACAAAACTTTAGTGCTGCTTTTTCTGAGTCTGCTTGCATTACTAGCACAACAGGTAGTGTACTTGCAACAGGTAGTGTACTTGCTTTTGATGCAGAAGGCTGTGGGTTCTACTCCCACAGTAGATAGATGCATTGCTGATACTGTACTGTGTTGTAAAGTGGGTGGATGCTGCAGTCTTTTTGGCAAAGATACCTAGAGTAGTAACTATGAACCTGTTATCTGTTTGCCATACAGTCCCTATTGCGATATTACTAGCTTATTTTTATTTTTTTTTTAATGCATGCAACATAGGCAATTTATTCCTCAAGGGCAACAGGCACTTTATTTGTAGATGAATAAACAGTGACATATAAAGTTGTTTGCTAGCAGCAACCTCTTCATTGTTACAGATTTCTTTAATGTGGAATTATTTAGATGACTTTTACTACTTCAGAGATTGTGCATATTTACTGATACTGGTGGACTGTAGAAGGTTGAGTAGACTTTTATGATGGAAATGTTCTGAATTGGGTAGTTTTGTCATTGGTGCATGCATTTTGTTTCATTGTTTACTGGAAAAATGTTCAAAACAATAAATGCCGTCTAACAACTGTACTGTATTGTACAAGGAATATAATTTAGTAGAATCAGGAAGGTGTATCAAAGAGCACATGTATGTTTCAAGTGCAAGGGGCCTATGATTTGAAAACAGCCCAAAGTTAATCTTTATCTGCCACTGGCAAAATGTATTTTCTTTGAATGTGGGTTTCAATGCTGTTTCACTGAATGTGCGTTTCAAGGGCAGAGAAGTTTTTAATGCTAAGCTTGTTTTCATTGTGAGACTGCGTTGCTTTGTTTAGCAGATATCTTAGTGTTTGTGCTGTAAAATGCAAAATAAAACGTTCAAATGAAATCCAGATCAACATAGAAGTAAAGCAGTATGCACATTAGTGTTTATGGTAAATGGAGTGATATAGCCAAGTAATGGATCACTGGAATGGCTGCAGGGGGGAGGGCTCCATTCAACCATGATTTTGTGAGGGGGAAGGGTGTCAAACTCAGGCAGCCCCAGCTGAACTATACCTCCCAACTGTCCAGATTTTCACAGAATGAATAGATTTTTGCTTCTTATTTTTGGTTTGTTCCTCATAATATTTGTGGTTTTCTGGAAAATCATTTAGGAATTAAGTCACTAATGACACTGAGTTTCAGACTTCATAACCTTCAGAAAAATGCATGCTGAAGTAAGACCTGTTCTATCAACTGTCTCAGTTTATACAAGAGCAATTTTTAGTACTGTTTATGTTCCCCCAATATATTTGCCCTTGTCCAGATTTATTGTATTAACAGGTTGAGAGGTACATACAAACTGCTTTATAGAATTAGGCATAGCCAAACCACTCAACTGTCCCCGAATTTGGCTGAAAATGTTGCTCTTCCCCTAATAATCCCTCCGCAAAATAGCAATTTTGGAAGAAAACATGGAGGGTTTACAATTTAGAAATAACTGTAATAGAGTTATAAATTACTTTCATTTCAGAAATGCATGTAGATTCTTTTATTTTGTCAGCTGCTCAAGTTAGCAGTACTATTATTAAAAAATGTCCCTTCTTTGACAGGTTCCCAGCTGTATTGTGTGGCTATTTTATATTTTTGCATCACATTTTTGGTCCATTTTTCATAAATTTTTTTTTGGCAAATTAGTGGTAAATCATTAAAGACTGAAGTTAGAAAATAATGACAGACATTTGAGTTTCAGATTTCATATCCTTCAGAAAATTCATACTAATACAAGACCTACTATTCTATTATCTTTCTAAGTTTATAAGAGCAATATTTAAAAATTGTCCTTATTTTTGGGCCTTTGCCCCACTTCTATGTATGGCTTTGCTCCAATGGTGAGGTATGACAAATGTGTTGGGGCCATCAGACAGCCAGAGACATTTCAAATTGTGACATACTTGTTGCACCCCACTCCCCCATGTAGTGATTCTGGATGTGTCCAAGCAGTAGCACAATAGCAAAAATGGCACCACAGCGATAGTTTAAAATTCTTTACTGAAAATATATCCAAAAGGTAAGCGCTTTCGGCTGCATAACATCACCCTTCATCAGACAGACTTAAAATCACCATAGTGGTTTTTAAATACCATTCATTTGAATCATACTGATCAATTATTAATTATTCAATTAAATCTTTTACTTAAATAGCATTTAAAAAGACAAAGTGCAAATTCCAAGTTTTACTCAAAAATAACATATGTACTTAAATATATATGTATAAACACCTGCATTGGACTAAATCAATATTAATATACATAACTTATATTTAATTGCAGAATATAATTATTATTACTTCCATATACATTATAAATAACATAAATGATTATGTACTTAAAATTGCTGCAAATATATACTGTTAAAATATATACCATTAAATTACCTATTTATACTCCTTAATTTTACTACTAGAAATAGAAATAGAGTCATTCAATCCTGGAGCTTGTGTGGCATTAAGAAAAACTTGCCACCAGTACTCCTTGGATTCCAAAATTATCTTCCAAGGACAATGGCCCATTCGGGATGTATCTCACCCGACATCTGCAGCAATTGGAGAGACCCCAAAAGTTCTTCACCAAAAGGATAAAGGGACTCCAAAATCTGTCATATGCTGCCAGATTGAAGAAACTCCAGCTCTATTCAGTCGCATACCGTCTGCTCAGAGGTGACATGTGCCTGACATACAAGGCCATGTCCAACCCGGAATTAATGGACATGCTCCACCTCAAAAAATCCAAATCCACCAAAACCACTAGAGCAAGCGACTTAAACCTTAACACGGATATAAATAGGACGTGCTGGAGGGATAGATTTATCACTCAGAGACTCCCTATGCTGTGGAATAAAATCTCGGTCCATGTGAGGCAGAGCACCTTGCTGACTCTGTTCAAGAGAAATCTTGACCTGTGGATGGGAGATCGTAGGTTTACCCCGGGAATCATCTCTGTGTCACTGCTGGACAGAGGCACAACAAACTAATGGGCACAGTGTTTTTTCATATAAGGGGTGGCGTAAGCCACAAAAATTTGGGCTAGGCTTATAAAATGCCTTAGGGCAGATAGCCTATTATAAACCTATGAACCTATAATATTGATTTAGTCCAATGCAGGTGTTTATACATATATATTCAAGTACATATGTTATTTTTGAGTAAAACTTGGAATTTGCACTTTGTCTTTTTAAATGCTATTTAAGTAAAAGATTTAATTGAATAATTAATAATTGATCAGTATGATTCAAATGAATGGTATTTAAAAACCACTATGGTGAGTTTATGTTTGTCTGATGAAGGCTGATGTTATGCAGCCAAAAGCGCTTACCTTTTGGATATATTTTCAGTAAAGAATTTTAAACTATCGCTGTGGTGCCATTTTTGCTATTGTACTTCTGGACTTTGTTTGGAATCTTGTTTGTTATTTTGGTTAGTTTAGCAGTTGTGCAGTGTAAATGTGCAGGGTATCCCCCCATGCAGTTTAAATGTGCAGGGTATCCCCCCATCCAAGGTAGACACAAGTACTACAGTGGCTTTTCATCTGTTCTTGATTTTGCAGAATGGTCTGGTTTCTGTCATATTTTTGTACAGTTGATTTATGCTTATTACTCAGAAAGTGCCTGTTGCTCTGTGTTTTAAGTAGCAATGCTTTAATGACCATCAGGTAAGCTTGTCTGAGATCATAACATGCAAGTAAGCTTTAATAAGCATACTGTTAAAGAATTGCCAACATTGAAGCCTTTCTGTTGTTGCCATGCAGAGAATACTTAACTAGATAATGTATAAGCATTGGGTACTGAAATGCATATGACAGTATTTGTAATAAAGGACAGGATTACATTATTTTAAGAAGCTCATTACACTTGTTGGAGACTTCCAGTGATCTCTGAGGGCTTTACCCGTAAACTAAACAGAATGCCATTCATGTGTGGTCCATAACCTGTACAGTAATCCTTTAAGCAATGTATCTTGAGCTTGTTTGCTTTTCATTTTTTACTTTGATCATGTTTTCCCCATGAAACAAGTAGATCGTTGTCAGGCAGCAGGTCTTTTTTGGAAAAACATTTTTACAAGTGGGGGTATCACAGAGATTGCTACTTTCAGCATGTTACTTGGTACGTTAATAAAGCTGAATATAAATTATAATGCAGTGCAAGTAGAAGCGGTTTGAGCTGAGTGCTGCATGTTTTTCTTATACTTGATTTTGACTGGCGTTCCAGTAATGTATTTAAAAATTAATTTATTTTTCCATGCCTCACAACCTTTTTGTTTCCATCTAGATATTAAGTAAGCTGTCACGCAGCCAATGCATTGAAATATTTTTATTCTTTTACACTTCATTTGTCTTGATTGGACTCTCATAATGAGGGTTTGGCACCCAGGGCAGCATATTTACTTAATGTTTAGTTTTTGTGGTTTTGAGCATAGCTCCTCCCCTTTCTAGTTGTCCGCACCCCTTCCCATTGACCCCACCCAATCGGCTATCTCCTGCAGCCCCCCTTTGATTTGAAGTCACCAGCCGCCACTGGTCGTGTTCCGGAAATCACAGAAGCACAGGTGAAAACAGCCCTTTCAAAAGCCAAAAACACAGCATCAATGGGGCCAGATGGTTCCCAGGCGGCGTCTTGCATGAACTACAGAACGAACTAACCCCTTCACCTAAACATGCTGTTCAACCTCAGTCTCTCCACAGGCTACGTGCCCATAGAATGGCGCACAGCAATGGTTATCTGCTCCACAAAGAGGGGCCACAACTGACCCTGGTAACTATCATCCCATAAGCCTGACTAGCCTGGTCTGCAAGGCTATGGAGCGCATCATCATGGAACACATTAACAAAGACAATGGGAACCTCCAAACACTTGACCCAACCCAGTTCGGCTTTGTTAAAGGAAGATCATGCCTACTAAACCTGGTTGACTTCTTCAAGACAGTTACCAAGGCCATAGACAAGGGAAAGGTGGTCCACACAGCCTACCTTGATCTCGCCAAGGCGCTCAACACCATTCCTCACTCGGGTATTATAGAAAAACCCACCAGCCTGAACATAAACCCCTACGTCACAAGATGGGTTGCCAACTGGCTTACAGACAGAACTCACACAGTAAGAATAGCGGGCTCCAGGTCTGACTCTAAACCAGTCACAAGTGGTGTCCCGCAAGGCTCGGTTCTGGGACTCCTACTGTTCGGCATATATTTCTCAGAAGTACAGGCAAACACAGGAAGACTATGGCTAATCAAGTTCACTGATGACTGCAAACTGGGAGCCATAATTGACTCTCCGGCTGACACGGACATCCTCCAAAAAGGCCTTACTGAGACAGACACCTGGTGTCAAAGTCATGGCCTCAAGCTAAATGCCAAAACATGCATAGTCATCCCATTTGGGAAAAACAAAACACCCACGAATTACCACATAGGCGGCAGACCCCTTAATACAGAAGAGGTAATAAGAGATCTGGGGACCCAGGTAGATAGTAATCTCTCCTTTGACAATCATATTGCCAAAGTAGTTAGGAAATCCTTCTATGTGGCCCATCTAATTACTAAGGGGTTCACATCTAGAAATAAAGAGGTTATAGTGCCCCTCTACTCGTCACTCATCAGACCCATCATAGAGTACAATGCCCCATTAGGGATGTACCTCACAAGACACTTCCAACAGCTTGAAAGACCACAAAAGCACCTCACCAAGAGGATCACTGGCCTCAAACATTTGTCCTATGCAACCCGACTGAAAAAACTCTGGCTGTACTCAGTGGCATATCGCTTACTCAGAAGTGATCTCTGTCTGACTTACAAAGCCATGTCCAACTCAGAATTGATGGACATGCTCCACCTAAAGAAATCCAAGTCATTGCGAGCCACACGCTCTAGTGAGCTAAACCTTGACACAACAATAAATAGAACATGCTGGAGGGATAGATTCCTGTCACAGAGACTCCCCATGCTATGGAACAAAATTCCTAACTACATTAGGCAGAGCCCCTCACTAACACTCTTCAAGAGAAGCCTTGATGAGTGGATGGGTAATAGAAAATACAACCCTGGGATCACTTCATTGGCTCTGCTTGACAGAGGCTCAGTTAATTAATCAATAGGGCGGCGAAAGCTGACACACTCTGGCTAGGCTTATAAATGCCCTTGGGCAGATAGCCTAGTACCTACCTATGAACCTATGAACCTATAAGAAGGGTGATTACAATTATAGGTTAAAAAGGGTACTGTATGTGGCTTGTTGGCAATTATATCCAGGGTTCTATATTGGAAAACCGAGCACTCAAAGAAAGTATTTATGAAAATTTTTATGATGTCAAGAAAAAGAATCCATATAATGCCCTAGCTAGACATAGTACTGAATTTATGAATCATCACTTTAAATTTCTGATCTTGGATTTGGTTCATGCTGATTGGACCATGAAGATTAAATATGGAACCATACAAATTGAAATAGCAACTAATTACTGCAGCTGACAGATTTCCTGGGTTAAATGAAATGATATCCATCGATAGTATTCTCAAATTAAAACAGTTCAAAATATGACTATGTACTGGCATTATTACATATGTAACTTGATTATTAATGTATTGATGCTTTTAGCTGTGTATGTTTTAATAGCAGGTATCAGTTTAAGAACCAGTTAGAGCAACTGGTAACATTTTATGACCAGTGTTATAAATATCTTGCAGTTTTTTGTCTTAATAGTTCTGATGAAGTCCTGTATAACGGTATGGATGAAAGCACTCAACTGTAAGTGTTTAATAAAGAACAGCTGGTTGTTTGTATTTGGAAGGTGTTTTTGGTTATTAGTTTATGGTTTACCTTCCTTGGGACAAAAGGATTCTTGGGTTCTAAATAGAAAGATACCAAAACTTGAGACCCTCCTGCAATGAGAAAACATTTATATTTATTTAGTTACTGAGACATGGTTTCACTGCAATGCCAGCACTGCCTCTATACCAGAGCTGATGCATTCAGATCATTGGGTAACTGCAGGGGAGTTTCTATATTTGGTAGAAACACCATTACTTAACATCAGATTACTGACAATCCTAACTTGGAGCTCCTGGTGATCCAAATAACCCTTAACAAATCCAACTATTACTTTATTGTTTGTTGCAGATACTCATCAATGTCACCCTAAGATCTCAGAAATTACCTCAACATCATTAAGACATTAAATATCAAGTTAAATACTGTCTTACTAAGGAACTTCAATTACCCAAGTATTGATTGGCACACTTGCACTTCTCAAATAGTTATGCTCAATGCTTCAGAGACTTCGTTAACACCACTGCACTGGAGCAAATTGTAAAACTAGCCACTGGAGGCTCTAATATCATTGCCCTTCTTATTACCAACCTAGCCATTGCCTGCACCCTCCTCACACTTCCTCACCCCTGATTAAATCTGACTACAAATTAGTCATCTTCCCTGTCAGGCTAAGTGGTACCACCTCACCATGAAATGAGACTACCTTTAGGCACTTCTTCAAGGCAAACCTATGTCAGCCTATAGAAGGTCTGTGCAAAATTCCCCAACAATCCTCTGCAAATAGACCCAGCTGAGAAGGCTGCCACATTCACCCCTGGCTTCTACCTGCACCTGAACAGATGCATAGAAAAGTTAGTACCCATCTGCCCTAAATATAATGGTAAATTCAGGAATAATATCCATCTGGTGGGACTTCATATTAATAAACTGTACAACAAAAGAATGAAAACAATGAAAAGTTGTAAGAAATCCCCATCTCCCTACTTAGAAACTACAATGAAACATTCCAGCAGGGAACTTAAAAACAGTATTAGAAAATGTAAATCAGAGTATTAATTTAGGGTTGCTACAGATTCCAAAGGAAACTACAAATCTTTATTCAGTTAAGTAACAAAATTAAGGAATAATGTCCAACAATGGGCTGAGCTTATCCATAATAACAATAATATCATCACCCAAACTAATCACAAGGATAAAGCTATTCTATTAGCAGACAAGTTTAGTGTCAACTTTACCCTCCTACCCACATTGTTACCTCCAATGTCCTTGAGAACAAGTCTTAGAATCCCTGTCAAAAGCTAAAAATAATACTTCCATGGGACTAGGCAATATATCAGGCTGCATTCTCAGCAGTGCTAAGTATGTACTGTCTGAGCATCTAAAACTGATCAACCTCATTCTATCTGCAGAATTTGTTCCTGATGCTTGGAGAACAGTCACCATGACTCCGCTACATAAGGGTGGTCCTTCTATAGACCTGGGTAATTATTAGCCTTACTAGCTTTATATGCAACACCATGGAATGTACCATAGCCAAACCTATTCATGCAGATACAGGCAAACTAACTGATCTATATCCCAATCAGTTTGGTTTTATAAAGGGCAGGTCCTGTCTCCAGAACCTACTAAGCCTCCAAGAAAAGGTCTCAGGAGCTGTAGATAGTGGTCATTCTGTGCACGCTGCTTATGATGACCTGGCCAAGGCTTTTGACACTATCCCCAATGCAGGTATTATTGAAAAAATATATGAACTTAATGTAAATCCCTACATTATCTGCTGGACTGTAAACTGGCTATCCAATAGATCCCAAGTTGTGAAAGTTGCTGGTTCCCTTTCTGAATGCAAAATTGTAACTAGTGGGATGCCATAGTGATCAGTTCTAGTCCCTCTCCTGTTTTTGCATTTATTTTGCAGACATCCAAGTCAATATTCCAGAAGTATAGTTGACCAAGATGACTTCAAACTGGGCAGTGTTATCATTCATCCACTAACACAAAATAGCTCCAGCAAGGACTGGAATATGTATATATGTGATGTATCAAAAATGGTCTCAAACTAAATGAAAAAAGTATAGCACAGTAGCATTCGGCAGAAAAGCTGCTCCCACCTCATATGCTATAAACAATACTCCTTTTTAGGCAGACATGGTCATAAGAGACCTGGGTACTCATGTGGATAACTCTCTCTCATTTGATCATGTTTCCATCATAGTCAGGAAGCCCTTGTATCTATTCCAGTTGGTTTCAAAGGAAATATCTTCAAGATCCAATGAAGTTATCTTATCACAGTACTCATCCCTTCTCAGACACATCAATGAACACAATGCTCCCTTTGGTACGTACAAATTCAAGCACATCATTTATTGAAAGGCCCCAGAGATTTTCAACTAAGAAAATTAAAGGCCTTAATTTTTTCAAATACCATGATAGATTAGCATGCCTCCCCTTATTCTCAATAGCCTACAGGTTGCTGCATGGTGACCTGTGTCTCACTTTTTGAGTAATAAAAAACTCATTCTTATTTGACCTCTTTCTCTGTAAAACCATTGTGGCTCTACACCGCCACACCTAAAGCTCTACCAATGAATAAAGAGGACTCACTGGAGAGACAGAGATTCCTAACTCAATGTATTCCTAGCCTATGGAAACAATGATCACTAAAGGTCAAACAAAGCTACCTTTAAGGCTAGTCTTAATGATTGGATGGGTGGGCACAAATTCAGGATTATTCATGTACAGCCTGCTTGATTTGGGAGGTGATCATTATTAAGTGCTTGAAAAGGGCCTGCTTAAAGGTATATGTGGCTAGACAGCTTATAGTCCATGTGATCACTTGCCTAGTATATTCCTGTGTTTCTATGCTCTTAATCTGGTAACATTCTTTAATATAATACTCAAGATTTTCTCTTCTTCATTTTTGCTAACTATAAAACTACTTACAGATGTATAAATTAGTAACATTATTCCATACCCTTGTGATCTTTCCTTACAACGACATACATATAGAAATCTGGAAATAACAGACTAGTGTAATCCCAAGCTTCTGAAAGAGAAATTATTTTCCTCTGATGTTTATAATCAAATAAGTTCTTCCTTTTTCCTTTTCATATTATGTACATTTGTACAATAACAGTTGATGTTATCTCTCTCTCTCTCCTTAATAATTCATTGCTTATTATCTTTCCATGTACTATATGCTGTAACAAATCCCTATATTTCTTCTTAATGGATTGGTCAAAAGATTACTCCCTTTATTGCTGAAATGCAGCATGTCTGAACCAAACATATCCATGCAGAAGGCTGTTTCTTCCCACGTTAACAAATTAAAACCTTTTAAATAACCTTTTCTTCTTAGCCAATCATTTTTTTTTGCCTTTGAATGCTCATAGTCAGAAAATGCCAGACATTCTATTAGAAAAGTACTAATGGTTTTGTGTATATAAATAGAAGTTATGTTCTTACCATAACGTTCCATGTTAGTTGTCTTCTTCTCGCCTTCTTCTTGCTGGATGGGTTCGGAGCCGACCTCGGCTCCGACTCGGCCACTCTAAAAGCTCGAGAGTTGGTTCCACCGGCTCGAGGCTCCCCCTATATCCCACAATGCTAGGCGTGAGTTACCTCAGATCTCGTTTGTAAGCTAGACCCAGCCTATAATAGTAGTAGAATAACTAGTAACAAAGTCCACCTCAATAAACAAGGGAGAAGAGAAGGGTGACCTACATCCTGATCCAGGAAATATGCACAGCAGAGCATATACCTACAGTAAAGAGGTGGTAGAAAGAGAGGTCACAATCAAAACTCCTCTAGGTCTGTCCAGGCCAGGGGGAAGGAGGGTGGGAAGAAGAAGGCGAAGAAGACAACTAACATGGAACGTTATGGTAAGAACATAACTTCTATATGTTAAGTTGTCTATCTCGCCTTCATTCTTGCTGGATGGGACCGCGTCCCTAGCACCTTGTCCCGGGAGGCCTAACGGAACAGACTCTTGAGAACAGTGGAACCAAAGTTAGCTCTATGTCTAGAGGCTAAATCCAACTTATAATGAGAAATGAAAGTGTGAGGAGTAGACCAAGTAGCCGCTGCACAAATGGTGTCAATAGGCAGTCTATCTTGGAAGGCTATAGAAGTAGCCAAAGCTCTGGTAGAATGGGCTTTAGGTTTGCTAGGCAGCTTTTGGTGTCTAATTTCATAAACAAGGGAGATCAGAGATGTTAGCCATCTGGATAATGATACCTTTGAAACTGAAAGTCCCTTTCTGCCTTCTGCATAAGAGACGAACAGCTGGTCAGATTTTCTGAATTGTTTTGTTCTATCCAAATAGTACCTTAACTGACGATGAACATCTAGCCAATGCAATCTTTGTTCAGATCTGTTAGAATATTCTGGAAAAAACACCGGTAGGTCAATGCTTTGATTTAGGTTAGCCGTGGAGGCTATTTTAGGTAAAAAGGACGGGTTGGTTCAGAAGATACTCTGTCCTTATGGAACAACAGATAAGGAGGTCAACAGCTGAGTGCATGAAGTTCTGAAACTCTTCTAGCTGAAGTAATAGCTACTAGAAAGAGAGTCTTCCATGATAGTAATTTTAAAGAACAGGAGGCTGCAGGTTCGAAAGGAGAGAGAATTAAAGAACTGAGAATTAAATTTAGGTCCCAAGGAGGAGGAGGATTTCTTACCGGAGGTCTGAGTAGAAAAACTCCTTTCAAAAAGGCTTTGCAAAGCTTGTGGGACATGATGGCAGAATCTGAAATGCCCACATGAAAGTTAGAAATAGTTGCCAATTGAACTTTAAGAGTAGAAGGAGATGAACCTGCATGGAAGAGTTCAGCTAGAAAGTCAAGAACCATTTGGATGGAAGCAGTGAAAGGATCTATGTCCCTTCCTTGAGCCCAATAGGCGAAACGTTTACACTAACTCAAATAAATCTTTAGAGTGGAAGATTTATGGGAAGCTATCAAAATATCTCGGAGTGAGATATTTGAGGAAGCCTGGCTAAGGTTGGAATTGGAGGAACCAAGCAGTGAGGTTCAGAGAGGGAAGGGAGCGATGAAACTGACCCGACTGATGGATCAGCAGATCTGGAACTAGGTCCAGATGCCAAGGTCGCTCCAACAGAAACTGATGTAGAAAAGGGAACCAAACCTGTCGAGGCCAGTACGGAGCAATGAGGATCAATGAAGCCTTCTGAGCGATAGCTTTCTGTATCACTTGAGAGATTAGTGGGAAGGGGGGAAATGCATACAGAAGTCCCCGGGGCCAAACTTGGACTAGAGCGTCTCTGCTGGGTTGGCCTGGTAACGGGAATAGGGTGAAAAATTCTCTGCACTTGCTGTTTTGGGGAGTAGCAAAAAGGTCGCAGCAAGGCTGGCCCCACTTGAGAAAAATTTCTCTCACAACAGAGTCTTTCAGAGACCACTCGTGAGGCATGAGGATAGCTCTGCTCAACTTGTCCGCGATTTGATTGGACTTCCGGGATGTGCATTGCTATCAGAAAACGCTGAGAAGAAATCGCCCATTGCCACAGTCTGAGTGCTTCTCGACACAGGGGTAGGACCTGGTTCCGCCTTGTTTGTTGATATACCACACTACAGACATATTGTCCGCCTGGATTGCTATCGCTCCCAAAGGAAGAGAGTCTTGAAGGGCTTGCAACGCTAAAAGCACTGCTCTCATCTCTAGAACATTTATGTGCAAGTGGCATTCGCCTGGTTGCCATGTGCCCTGGACAGTTCTGCCCTGATAATGCCCCCACCCGATCAGGGAGGCGTCCGTTGTCAGAGTAGCAACCGGAGGGAAGGAACAAAGGGTCTTCCCAATAAGAGCTGAGGGGAAGACATCCACCACAGAAGATGATTTCTGCATGTTTGCGTGATCATAATGGTGTGAGACATCGGAAGTTGCTGGTACGACCATTGCGTGAAGAGCATCCATTGAAGGATTCTCATGTGGAATCTGGCTAATGGAAGCAGAGGTATGGCAGCCGCCATAATTCCCAACACTTTCAGAACTAATCTGGCTTTGATTCTGTTGCTGCTGAAGAGGAGCGAGACCATTTTGTGTATGTCTGTTATTCTCTGATCTGTTAGTCTCGCAGACATGTTGACTGTGTCTAGATTTGCGCCTATGAAGGTAATAGCACGACAAGGCGACAAAACAGACTTTTCGAAATTTATTGAAATGCCTAAATTTCGACAAGTGCGAAAGGTGTAGTCCCTGGCCATTAGAAGAAGATGCTTGGTGGGAGCCGTGAGGAGCCAGTCGTCCAAATATGGAAACACCTGGAATCCTAGTCGTCTCAGGTGAGAAGATACAACTGCCATGCATTTGGTAAACACCCGGGGGGCAGTGGTGAGACCAAAGGGCAGGGCCCTGAATTGAAAATGACTGGTTCCCAGCCTGAAGCGGAGGAATCTTCTGGAGCGCCTTTTCATTTTTATGTGATAGTACGCATCCTGAAGATCTATAGAGCACATCCAGCTTCCCTTTCCCAAAAGGGGAAGGATGGACTGCAGCGTGACCATCCGAAATCTTGTTTTCTTGACTGTCTTGTTCAAGATACTGAGATCCAAAATTGGTCTCCAGTCCCCTGTTTTCTTTGGAACTAAAAAGAACCTGGAGTAGATTCCGGATCCTTGCTGGTCTGCTGGATCTGGCTGAATTGCTCTTTTTGCAAGCAGCTTTGAAATTTCCAAAGCTGCAAGATCCCTTTGAGCGGGTGGAACATCTGGAAAGGATTTTTTTGATTGGTTTGGGATGCGAAAGAAGGGAATGGAATAGCCTTCGGAAATGATGGACTGTACCCATTTGTCTTGAGTCAGGGATAGCCAGGCTTTTGGGTACAATGACAATCTTCCCCCGACTGCCTCCGAAGGTAGGCAGTCGGGCAACACCTCAGGGATGCTGAAAGGGCTTATCAGAGAAGACTTCCCGATTGCCCTGGTTCTGCGGACCCCCCCTGCCTCTAGGGCGACGTCTACCATTGTTGTTCCCCCCTCTGCCGGGGAACCGACTTTAAAGGCCAGGCTAAGTCCCTTGAGATTGTTTATGGAACCACATTTTCCCACTTTTCTGGCCTTTGGGGTAAGGCCTAGAAGGAGTAGAAAATGGACTCGACGGCAGAAAGAGTCTTGCCATCTGTCTTGCACCTAGTCAAGGTTTCTTTCACTTGAGGACCAAAAGAGATGATCCATCAAACGGGAATTAGTGAAAGACGCTTTTAAAGGGGTCCGCAAAGTTACATAACCGCATCCAAGCGTGCCGCGTAAGGCCACACCTGTCCCTGCGGCCCTGCTCGCTCCATCAGCCGCATAAGAAAGTAGGCGCATGGAGGAGTTAGCTATGGAGTTCAGGGTAGCCAGCTGAGTGTTCATCTTGTCCTGAAAACCCGCAGCTGTAGGATCCTTCAACATATCACTCGCTTCCTTGATCAAGTCCCTCTGAAGACGAGTAAAATGGCATAGGTAGTTCAGCTTAACGCATTGCAAAGGTCGCTGACGAGAACATCCGCTTCCGCACCTGTCCATAGACCTGGATTCCTTGTTAGGTGGATGGACAGGCACCGAAGGATCAGCTAGTTCCTTCTTGGTGGCAGCAGCTACCACCATAGCATCCACAGAAACACCTTTTGTAAGAAATTGCTTGTCAGTTGGTGCTGTTATAAATTTGGAGGGTCTCCTGGGGTAGGATCCACTGAATCAGGAGCCGCCCAGGCCTAATTTGCAACCACCTGCATGAGGGGATCAAAGGGGGACACCCAGGAGGTGGAAGGGCGAGAGCCAAACGCCTCAAGATACACAGATTCATCCTCCGAAGGGTTAAGGGCTGGCCAATTTCCCTCTGTTTCAGGATCTCTAGAATGTCTGCGAAGAGACATCTTCAGAAGGGGAATGTGGGGAACCCTCGAATCCTCTAAATCTGTGTCAGAGGTGACAGACTCAGGTGAGTCTAAGTGTTTCCTCTTACACTTTCTTCCTAGGGGCTCCCCTGCCAATTCAGGAGAGGCCTCGGAAGAGGATGAGATCCCACAGGGGATTCTTGAGGAGCTTGCTCTCTGCGGTCTGGGATGAGGGAGTGAGTCGACATAACCAAAGGCACCGAAGTGGGAGGGGCGGACGGAGCCGACTGTGGAGTCGAACTAGGTTCCAACACACTCCGCATGACCTCGAATGCACCCCTGTCAGGCAGAGCCAGAGGTCCCCGCCCGAAGTTGAGAACCTCCCTCGGCGCCGACAGAGATGGCTCCGAGGCCGATGTCGGAGCCGAACTCACCAGCGCCGAAGCACCGAGAGGGAGAGGGGGGTCGGACAAGGGTCCGATGCCACTCACCCCCTCGGAGCCGACGAGGGAAGCCAGGCGCCGAGATTCTTCAAAGGAATAAATCGGAGCCGATGACGGAGCCGAAGACAAATGTATCGGCTCCGACGCTACCACAGTCTCGGTTCCGAGACGCCTGCCCGAGCTCAAAGGAGTCGGAGGAGGAATATTTATTGGAACAAGCTGAGGCATCGACTGATGAGTCGGACTCTGGAGCATTTGGGCCAGTGCCTCGGACTTCAAAAGTCTACTCACTACCCTCTGGAGGTCGTGATCTGAGAGCCTCGATGACCTGGAGGAGTGAGATCTATGGCTCCGTTCAGACAGCAGGGGAGACACTGGAGCCGAATGAACGGAGCCAAGGGATGGTGACCTCGATCTCTTTCTAGATGTCGGCTCCGATGGAATGATCGGAGCCGACCCATGACTCTCTAATGCCTCGGCTCCGGCCGGAGCCGAGGGAACCACTGAAACAGCAGTCAAAGACTCATCGGCTCCAGCCGGAGCCGATGAAGAAGTAGGCTTCGAAGCCTTAGGCCTCGACTCTGAAGCTGGAGCCGAGGTCTTAGAAGCCTTAGAAGGTTTCCCAGAAGACACAGGAAGGGAATCTTCAGGCTTAATTAAACCCCTCAAAATGAGTTTATTTTTTCTCCTGCAGGACTCTAGGGCTGAAGCCATGGCATACAGCACAAGAGTCCTGCAGGTGTAAAGGTCCCAGGCAGTACACACAAGAAGTGTGACCGTCTGTCAGAGACATTTTCTGACAGCACGAGTCACACTTCTTGAAGCCTGAGACCTTTGTATCCTTGAACATACTCAAGGAACCGAAGTGTAATCACACACAAAAACACACACACAGATTACACTGATAGGATAAAAGGGAATTATTTAAAACTAAAAGTAAGTTAATAAAAGTCCCTAAGTAAACACATACACACTCTATAGGAAAGGGAAGGAAGGGCCCGAAGGCCTTAGGGAAGAACTATATGTTCTTTATAAAAGGAGGGGGTTGAATAAAGGTAGTAAGGGATAATAAATCCACTACACTAAATGGGAAAGAAAATTACACTAAACTAGCCTAAGTTTAAAGAATTTAAACTAGTCTAACTTTCACTAACCTGGAGCCGGTAGAAAACACACCTCGATCGCTGTAGCGGCAAACGAGATCTGGGGTAACTCACGCCTAGCATTGTGGGATATAGGGGGAGCCTTGAGCCAGTGGAACCAACTCTCGAGCTTTTAGAGTGGCCGAGTCGGAGCCGAGGTCGGCTCCGAACCCATCCAGCAAGAATGAAGGCGAGATAGACAACTTAACATTTATTGTTATGGACTTTTGTATACAGTTTTGCTTTATTTTGTTTCAGATTATTGAATTATTGTTGGAATATGCAAAATCAACAAAAAATTTAAAAAAAAAAGAAACTGCCAGACATGACAGAATTTCACAAAAACATACAACATTATTTTCATGACAACAATATGAAGTGTCCTAATATCCCTTTTCATGTGTTCTGAAAGGACTTTAGCTAAATAATTTGATTCAGTCATCACTACACATTCGTTATACCTTTTTATTCAATTTAAGCTTCTCACACATTGTAACTAATTTGTGTAATTTAACACCACTTAATGCACTCACTGCACGTTTCTCCTTATTCAGTGATGTTAGTCATTTCACTTGATGTCTTAAGTGAGAATATTCTATAATCAGTATAATCTTTTCAGTAACTTCCGCGGTGGTGCAGCGGTAGCGTTGTTGCCTCACAGCAAGAGGTTCTCCCATTCAATTCTCGGCTGGAGTGCAGGGAGTGCCTTCTGTGTGGAGTCTGCATGTCCTCCCCGCGGTTGGGTGGGCGTTCGAAAGACATGCGTAAATGGACGTGCCTTTGCTGAAGGTTGAACATTGAGCTGGCACCTCGCCATTCATGAAAATCTACTGCCAATCATTAGCGGACCGGAGTTCCTCTGTGGCGACCCCTAACCAGGAAAAGCCGAAAGACAACAACAACAAGTATAATCTTTTCTGTAGGGCCTTGATATATCATGTCATCACGTATTTTTCACCCCAGAATTTCCTAATTTGAGTTCTGTCCTACAGTCATTTCATTTCAGCCTCTACCTTAGTCTACTACTCTTGAACAAACATATCTTGATTTATTTACTTAACATATGTTATTGTTTCTCCCATACCATTATATTTAAGAATATTATGTTCCCAGTAATAACTATGTATTTCCTATTTAGTTTATGATGGTTTGATGCTATCCATGTATTAGACTAATACTTTATTTCTTCAATTGTATAATTCCCTGTATATATTCTGTTTTGTAATGGAGCTTTTATCCTAGGGTCTCTGCTGAAAAATGGCATGCTGCCCAGCCAGACTAACCTGGTTAACAAATGTCAAATAAATAAATAAATAAATAATTTGATTACGTCATTATCTGAATTACTGGTTTATTCCTGAAGCCTTTTTTAAACTTTTTTCCTATTATCTGCAGGTACTAGAAAACATTTTCACTTATTTCCTTTTCTTTTCACTTTGCTATTCCTTTGTCCTGAGGGGGATAAATCGTCATCTAACTGCACAGCAAGTGACATGAATTCAATTGTCCCTACGGAAGTTTATGTTAATGTCATTACATATTTCTCCTTCTTGGATGTTTTCTCTCCCCTTCAGACTTATAACTTCAGGAAAAACATGTGCCTGAATTTTTGCTACAGTGCTGTGGACTGATTTTGTCATTCCTCATAACTTCTAAACCTTCATCACTTGTTACAAGTTCATGCAACGATTCTAAAGCAATTTGATTAATCTCTGTATCTTATATTATTTGCATACTATAGTTTCCTTTATTTACATATGGGTCACTTGAGTCTATTTTACATTGGATCCTATTTGATATTATGCCATTCTCCATTTTATCATTCCATGTTACAAGACTAATTTCATCCTGCCTTACACTTGAGTTCTGAAGTTGAAAATAAAATGTCCTCACAACAAATGCTACCTGCTTTTACAATTCTTATTTTTTTCTTTGATTTACTGTGTGTTATTACTTTCTTCCATTTCCTGCTTATGCTGGTGATCAAATTCAGTTCATGCATAAAACAGTACCATTCAATCCCCCTTCCTTCTCCTTCTGTTCCGTAGTTGGTATCTGATTCTATATGAATGTCCTCAAGTGAGTTAACCTGCTTTTCAGTATCCAGCTTTTCAGTATTTAAACACACTCGCTAATACTGGTATGGGCAATTGTCAGTTCATTCTTCTTCTTCTTCCAGGTTTTCCCAGTTAGGGGTCACTACAGTAGATCACCTGTCCGTTCATGATTGGCAGTGGAGTTTTATGGTATCACATTGCCAGCTCAGCACCCAAACTTCCACAGAAAGCACACACACACTCACGCCTAGGGCCAATTTAGAGTATCCAATCCACCTACAGCATGTCTTTGAGATGTGGGAGGAAACCAGAGGACCCGGAGAAAATTCACACGACCACAGGGAGGATATGCAGACTCCGCACAGAAGGCACCCCAGCTGAGGATCAAACCAGAGAACCTCTTGCTGTGAGGTGGCAACGCTAACCGCTGCACCACCACGGCCGCTTACTCTGCTTAATTTTCACTATAACCCAAAGTAAGTTTAATCTAATACAGAAATCATTTAAGCTCTAATGTGTTTGTCCAAGCTTTAAAATAGTTTTATGTGACTTACAAGCATTTAAAAAGCCCGTGAGTTATTAAATCATGTTAAGTGTAATCATTTAATGAATCTAATATTTCAAAAAGTATAATTTTATTTATCTGTATAAAACAATAAAATATTAAAATTTAAAAGTACATGTACCTATATCAAGCCTACAAAACTCAAACCACTTGTGGGCTCAATGAACGTTTTGTAGTTACGTCCTCTCACAGTTGCCAAAAGAATGCAGATTGACTCAAACTGCAGTACTAATCACACAAATTACTTTGCATTTGAACCAGTCTCAGTTACTTCAATAAAGAAATACTTGAACAAACTAAAACCTTCAACATTAGCAACAGATTGTGCTCCTGCAGAATATCTTAAATTTGGGGTAGATGAAATACACTTTCCAGTCTCCAGTCTCAATATTATCCAACAGTTCCTTAAAAGAATGATATGTTACAAAAATGTAGAAAACTCTTACAACGTGCCATTATATAAAAGAGGTACCTTTGCTGAACTTTCAAACTATTGAACTATTGCAATTCTGTCAGAAAGTTGCATCCATCATCAAATCCTGAACTTTCTCTGGAAAGAACACTTACTTTCCTTCTCACAACATGGCTTTCAGCCCCATCACTGCACTGAGACTGTCTACAACATTTTTAAACACACAGTCAACCAAACCAGAAATATGGGTACTCCTGTTTCCACCATGCTTCTAAACCTCTCAAATGTGTTTTGTACCCTTTCTCAACCCTCTTCTCCCAAGCAAGCTCTCACAACTAGGACTAAGCAGCAACACCAATGAGTTATTCCATCTGTACACCATTTGTCAAATAGGTTCATAGGTGTTTACTAGGCTAACAATCAGAAGGGCCTTTTTACGCCTAGCCATGCATCCCAAATCTCTGACAAGTTCTGATACCCTTGATAAGTGTAAGCAGTGGGCTTGTGAGATGAAACATTTACAGGCATGGTAGATGAACAATTTACAGGTTGCCTGTGTCCATTAGAGACATAGGGGCCAAACCAGGGATGAATTTCCTGTTCCCCATCCAGCTGTCAAGGTTGCACTTGAATTGGATTTGGGGAACTCTGTTTAACATGGATGAGCCTGTTACAGAGCTAGAGTAATCTATGAGATACATACCTGTCTCTCCAGCAGGTCCTATTTATATCACAGGCAAGGTTTAAGTCTTTAGAATGGGTAATTCTGGTGCTGTTTGTTTTGTGGATATGTAGGAGGTCCATCAGGGTGGGGTCTGACAATGCCCTGTATGTCAGGCATAGATCTCCTCTCAAAAGCCTGTAGTTGACAGAATACAGGGTTAGAGCCTTGAAGCGGTCTGCATAGGACATTTTACTTAAGCCCTGTATTCTTTTAGTGAAGAACCTGTACAGACGATCCAATTGTTGGATATGCCTGGTTAGGTACATACCAAAGGGAGCATTGTATTCAATGATAGGTCTGCTGAATGCCGAATACAGTGGAACAATGACTTCCTTGGACTTAGATCCCATACCTTTGTTTATAAGTTGCTCAGCATAGAAGGATTCACTGACTACTGTAGACACGTGATGGTCAAAGGCTAGATTTCTATCTATGTGGGTCCCTAAGTTTGTCAACAATGCCCAAGTGGGGTATTATGTCAAATGTTGGCCCGGTCAAGGTAGGCAATGGGAACAACTCTGCCATCATCCATTGCTTTGGTGACCTTTTCACAGAAGTCCACCAGGTTGAGTGGGCATGATCTGCCCTTGACGATGCCAAACTGGATTAGGTCCAGTGTCTGGAAGTTTACTATATCACTATTGATCATTTCCATGATAATTTCTTCCATAGCTTTACATATACGACTAGTGAGACTTATGGGACTGTAGTTTCCAGGGTCTGTAGATGACCCACCTTTGTGCAGAGGGATGACTGTTGCTATTCTCCATTCATGTGGCATGAACCCTGTTTGGAGTCTATAGATAAACAGCAATTCCAGAGGCCCTGATAGGTCATGTTTCATGTTATTTAGAAGGCATCCTGGGATATTTTCTGGGCCCATTGATGCAGTGTTCTTGGCCTTAGAGACAGCATTAAGGACCTGTTCCCTACTGATAGCAGGGGGAGTTATATTAGATGGTATTTCCTGAGGGAAGGTTCAGGTGGAGAGAGGGGTAAAGTTGGAGCTGAATTTATCGGCCAGTAGGTTTGCTATATCTTCTGGATCAGTATAGGTGACTCCATATACAATGAGCTCTGCACACAATTATGTATTGCCTTTGAGGGTGCAGACAAAGCTAAAAATGCTTTGTGGTTGTCCTTGGCCTGGGAGGCCAGATTCACCTCACATTTAGCTCTGGTAGACTTTATTTGTCCTCTGAGATGTTAAGACCCTTATTCTGCTCACTTAGCAGTACAAAATGGAGTGCCACAGGGTTCAATATTAGGGAGTGCCACAGGGTTCAATATTATGGCCTCTCTTATTTCATGCATTCATAAACAACATGCACAAGGCAGCCAAACATGCAACAATCATACAATATGCTGATAAATCAACTCCTGTTTCCTCAATCCCAACACTATCCCAACTCTAAACATAAACATACACCCAATACTCCTTCTCCTCTATTGAGACCTGATTAGAATGATCCCAACTACTCTTAAATCATGCCCCCCCCAAAACAAAATCTTCACATCATCCACTGACCTCCTATCAACCAGAACAGCATTAAATTTAGTTTCATCTAACAACACCAAAATATAACAAGTCACCCATACCAAGTTCTTGGGTGTCATCAGATATAAGAAACTTAAATTCCATCAGCACATTAATGTGGGTATAAAAAATTCTGTCAGAAAGTTGCATCCATCATCAAATCCTGAACTTTATCTGGAAAGAACACTTACTTTCCTTCTCACAACATGGCTTTCAGCCCCATCACAGCACTGAGACTGTCTACAACATTTTTAGACACACAGTCAACCAAACCAGAAATATGGGTACTCCTGTTTCCACCATGCTTCTAAACCTCTCAAATGTGTTTTGTACCCTTTCTCAACCCTCTTCTCCCAAGCAAGCTCTCACAACTAGGACTAAGCAGCAACACCAATGAGTTATGCCATCTGTACACCATTTGTCAAATAGGTTCATAGGTATTTACTAGGCTAACAATCACAAGGGCCTTTTTACGCCTAGCCATGCATCCCAAATCTCTGACAAGTTCTGATACCTTTGATAAGTGTAAGCAGTGGGCTTGTGAGATGAAACATTTACAAGCATGGCAGATGAACAATTTACAGGTTGCCTGTGTCCATTAGAGACATAGGGGCCAAACCAGGGATGAATTTCCTGTTCCCCATCCAGCTGTCAAGGTTACACTTGAATTGGATTTGGGGAACTCTGTTTAACATGGATGAGGAGCCTGTTACAGAGGTAGAGTAATCTATGAGATACATACCTGTCTCTCCAGCAGGTCCTATTTATATCACAGGCAAGGTTTAAGTCTTTAGAATGGGTAATTCTGGTGCTGTTTGTTTTGTGGATATGTAGGAGGTCCATCAGAGTGGGGTCTGACAATGCTCTGTATGTCAGGCATAGATCTCCTCTCAAAAGCCTGTAGTTGACAGAATACAGGGTTAGAGCCTTGAAGCGGTCTGCATAGGACATTTTACTTAAGCCCTGCATTCTTTTAGTGAAGAACCTGTGTAGAAGTTCCAATTGTTGGATATGCCTGGTTAGGTACATACCAAAGGGAGCATTGTATTCAATGATAGGTCTGTTGAATGCCAAATACAGTGGAACAATGACTTCCTTTGACTTAGATCCCATACCTTTGTTTATAAGTTGCTCAGCATAGAAGGATTCACTGACTACTGTAGACACGTGATGGTCAAATTCTAGATTTCTATCTATGTGGGTCCCTAAGTTTGTCAGCAATGCCCAAGTGGGGTATTATGTCAAATGTTGGCCTGATCAAGGTAGGCAATGTGAACCACTCTGCCATCATTCATTGCTTCGGTGACCTTTTCACAGAAGTCCACCAGGTTCAGTAGGCATGATCTGCCCTTGACGATGCCAAACTGGATTAGGTCCAGTGTCTGGAAGTTTACTATATCACTACTGATCATTTCCATGATAATTCTTTCCATAGCTTTACATATAAGACTAGTGAGACTTATGGGTCTGTAGTTTCCATGGTCTGTAGATGACCCACCTTTGTCCCAACTCTAAACATAAACATTCACCCAAGACTCCTTCTCTTCTATTGAGACCTGATTAGAATGATCCCAACTACTCTTAAATCATGCCCCCCCAAAACAAAATCTTCACATCATCCACTGACCTCCTATCAACCAGAACAGCATTAAATTTAGTCTCATCTAACAACACCAAAATATAACAAGTCACCCATACGAAGTTCTTGGGTGTCATCAGATATAAGAAACTTAAATTTCATCAGCACATCAATGTGGTTATAAAAAAATAAAAACTCTGCATATTTGGGCTCCTTTACAAAGCCAAGCCATATCCCACTAACCACAGCAGGAATGTAACAGCAACAGCCCTCTTTCTTCCAAGCCTGCATTTACAATTTTCACAAAACTTCAAACTACACTAATGAGCAAGCATAAGCAGTGCTATAATAAAATAAATAAATTTGCATCTAACCTCCCAAACCAAATTCATCTCTGCATTCCCTGCAGAACTTAAAGTGGCTAGAATTACCACCCCACATATCATATGTGCAGCCTATAATGGCACATAAAATCCTACACCATCCCTCAATCACCCCAGCCATCTGTAATACAGTAAAATGGTAGAAACCCAAAAGGAACCTTTGACCAAAAGATCAACACAATAGAATCATAAAAATCCAGCAACCCACATGAGGAATCCTTATAGACAGTAAGCACAGCTAAATTATGAAAACATATTCTTTTCACCATCAGACAACCTCCTCACTTTTAAAACTAAATTCAAACTACATCTAAATCACACTAGAATCTGCAAATGTTCTGAATCTCCAAAATAAAAATACCCAAATGATCAAGATTTCCTCTTCTCGTTACTAAACCAATTCTTCCCAACTGGCTTTTTATGTCTTACTAAAGTAAGTTTATAGCACTCCTCCCATGTGGAATGTATGTATTATAATTTTATTATTCACTCACATATCAGCATGAATATAAATACATATCACATTATTTTAGCTGCTACAATTTTATACCCTACTGCTTAGTGATGTTACATTTATACTAATAATTTTCTGCTCCATTGATGTTGTGTAATGTGCAACAGTCACTTCTTACAAATTACTACATTTTATATCTTTGTATGATAGTTCCTGTTTATTTCATTTTAATAAATGTCATTACTGTGTGTACACTGTCCTGTCTTTAGAGCTTGTTTGAACTTTCTTATATTGTACTTCTAGTATTTATTGCTGCTTTTCTTCACAGAACTACTCTGAAAATTGGCAATGTAACCTAGACAGACTTTTCCAGTAATTAATATTAATAATAATATTAATTAGATTTGCTTTATACACCGGTTCAGAGAGTGGTATAGTCATACCTGTCATGTTCTTAGTACCACAAACCTGGACAAAGCCACAAATAATGGGGGGACAAAGGAACCTCTGAGATCTCTCAAGCATACCTCTCAACCTCTTAGCACAAGAAATCTGGACAAAGTCTAAAATAAAGGGAGGGGGATATTGTTTTTACAAACTTAGAGTTGACACACTAACAGCTTTTGCACTGGCATGAATTTTATGAAGAATATAAAGTCTGAAACTCAAATGACTGCCATTATTTTCTGACTCCAGTCCTCATTGAATTGCCAGAGATTTGCCATGAAATCACAACTGTATGAGATATAGGCCAAACATATGAGGCAAAAATCAGGGCAGTTGAGAGGTATAGGCATAGTTAACTTTTCCAACATGAAGTTTACAACCCAAAGTGGAATATGGCCCTTAAAGTCAGGTCTGACTTGAAAAATTCCCTTAAGAAAGGTATTACATACCTTCTGCAAACCCAATTAATGCTCTCATACTCCCAAAAAATAGATATAGCAGACAAATGAAATTTAATAGAGTTATAACTGAACCCAAATCAAAGATGTAAGACAAATAAACCAAACTATCTGAAAAGGAAGAGAGAAGGTTCTGCCCTTAGAAGAAGTCCATACTGCAGCCTGGTGATATTTATCCAATATGTTTTCATTGAAATATGTCTCTGGGAAGAATCAATTGTTTAGATGACTGTGGGAAGATAAGAAAGGTTCCTGGCCATCCAAGGAAGAAGAGAACCAAGCAGTCATGTGGATGCCGTGGACGTCCAGGATTGCTAACTCTTTGTCTGACAGAACCCATGTGGTTAAAGTCACAGGTGTCACTTCTGAAAGCAAGAAAGTTACTAGTGTCATACCACAGGGTTCACTGTTGGACCTTCTCCTATTTGGTATCTTTTTCTCAGACCTTTAGGCCAACACTGTTGGGCTATGATCATCAAAATTTGCAGATTTGATCTTCCACAGATTCACAACTGCTCAAACATTGGTTAGAACATATCTAGTGCAATGATAATAGTCTCAAATTAAATGTGAATAAAAAACCCACAGTATAGTAAATTTTTGAAACAAAAACATTTTTCATACCATATAAGTGCTATACCCCTCCAATCATACAATATTATAAGAAATCTACGTACTTTTTGGATAATGCCTTTCTTTTTGACCATCATGTCACTGCTGTAATGAAGAAATCCGCCCTTCCGGCTCGTCTAGTTTTCAAAGGCTCTCCTCTAAATCCATATAAATTAAAGCTCCCCTTTACTTCTACCTCATCATGCCCATAATTGAATATAATGTCCCTTTTGGTATATTTTGTCTAAACATACAACTAAACCCAAGAGCATACCTCTTAAATGTCTGGATTTCTGCAGAAAGTCTAGAGTTTTGCCTCATATTTTAATCTGTTCCTCATAAAATTGGTGGTTTTCTGGCAAATCACTGAGGATTGAAGAAGTCACCAAATAATAACATACATTTGAGTTTCAGACTTCACATCCTTCAGAAAATGCATGCTAACACAACGACTGTTATTCTAGCAACTTTTTTAAAGTTTATAAGAGTAATAATTAAAATCTGACCCTATTTTGGAGCCTTTATCCCCACTTTATTTTAGGCTTTGTCCAGATTTCTTGTTCTAAGAGGTTGAGAGGTATGCTTCAGAGACCTCAAAAGCTCCTAACCATGAAGGCCACTGGCCTCAAAAAATCTCTGTTGTCAGGACAGACTGGCAGCCCTCCACTCCATTCTGAACTACTGTTCATGCACATGGCACTTACGTTTGAAGCTTACATAGTACATCCCTGCAGTGCAAGAGAGGTGAAAAAAAGAGAGCATCTCCGTAGTGGTTTCTCTCTCTCTCTCTCTTTTTGAGCTGTCAAAAGTAATGAAAAACTCTAATGTCTGGCATTAGAGACTGACAGAAATCCTAAGTGACTTACATGGAAATCAGTTTTCACCGGGAGCTCCGGTTTCCTCCCATGTTCCAAAGACATGCATCTGGAGCATTTCTCCCCGGGTCTCTGATGAAAATGGGCTCTGTCCCAGTCAGACGTTCTAGGTAAACAAATGTAAAAAACAAATCTACAAGGGACAAGGTGCTTCAAATGGACAGATGATACATTAGCAATCAAAGTAGAGTAGTATTGTTAGAAGTGAATTCACCTTCAAGTCTTGCTGAGTACCTTCAAGAGGTGGACCCTGTTTTTTTTTTCCACAAAATCTCACCAAGATGGCACTGATATATAGACTGCATTTCATAGAGCATACATAATTGACAGAAGTAAATAAAAAAAAAAAAAAAAGATAGATGGGTGCACAAGACCCAGGCTAAAACAGTGCCCAATCCTGGTAGGCACACTGGTACCAGGACTGGAAAAAATCATAGTGTAGAATCCTCAAGACACGGAAACATTCCTACAATGGAGTTAGGACAGGCACAGGGGGAAGATGGCCCCCCTTATTAGAAGGAAGCAGCACTCCATAAAAATCACAAAATCTGGTAGGCCAAAAAGGAGCCATGAAGACGACAGAGTGGACTATTGAGAATAAGAAATAAATTAAGTATTGTTACTATTATGCAAGAATCACAGAATGTCCAGACAGAAGATATACAAAATGATTGAGAGAGAAATTACAGGACATAAAAATACTTCCACAAGAAAAACTGCCAGAAGCTTCGAATTTTTCATTAATATAACATACTTATGAAAAACATTATATAGACCAAGAAACCTTGAATCATTTGGAAAAAGAAGTGACTGAGGAAGTACGAAAATATAAAGAACCAAATCTAGAGACTTTTGAAAGGTATAAAAAAAGAAATCTGGACATGGGAAAGAAAAAGATCTGATATGGTGCAACATTTATGCAAAGGTGAAAGACAAATTAATCAACACAAAAAAGGCAGTCTCAAATATATTTGAAGAAAAGTACAGGCAAAGGTATACAGTTATGGATAATTTCACAATAAAAAAATAAGATCACAAAGAGGGAATGCAGAACAGAAAATCAGTAAAGCAGAAGTTAGAAAACAGAAGATGAAGTTATGCAATACATGTGAAGTGAAGGATTTAGTGTAGAAAGTCTAACACAGGTTATATCACGGCATGATGGAAAAACGAATCGCCAAAGTACAGAAAAACAGGAGGAGCAAGAGACATCTGAAGACAAAATACGGACATGGGAAAGAAAAATAAATGTAATATGGTGCAATATTTATGCAAAGGAGAAAGCAAAGCTAATTAATACAAAAAGAGCAGCACCAAAGATATTGGCAAAGGTATATGGGCATGGAAAATTTTATAATACAAAAAAATAAGAAAACAAAGAGGAAAAGTAGAAAAGAAGATTAGTAATGGAGAAGTTAAAAAAAATAGAAACTGAGGTTATAGATTACCTGTGAGGTTAAGGATTTTGTGTAGAAAATCTAACTCAGATAACACCACAGTAGGATACAGCAATGGATCCCCAAATTAAGGAAAAAGCAGTGGAGCGGAAAACATCTGACAAGTTGCCATATGAAGATACTTTGGAGTCTACCACAAGAAATCAGTATAAATGTCCAGCTGGAGTTGCACAGCAAGCTAAGGAACAGGAAACTGTGGCAAATCTGACACAGTCAATATTGTGGAGTGATAGGCAGTGAGTTCCCATATGAAAGAGCAATGGATAACACGGGATGAAAGTGAAGAGAATGTAGCGCAGGCAGATGCTCTGCAACTTTCTATAGAATGGCCGCAGGAAATAGATAAAGTACAGTTGTGTACACTTACCATAAATGTAGATGTTCGAGTGTATTCACTGTTGCAGTCATCACATTTGGGTTATCTGCTTGCAGTAACCCTCATTCGGCCTGATTATCAAAGTCTTGGGTCCTGCGTCGGTTGCTGTCTCATCTTCCATGATGTCAAGTAGTCAGGGGTATAAAGCATGCAGCCAACACCATTACATCAGTTTTTCTTGCGCCAGATGTCAGGTGCCCCCCTTAATGGGAAGCAATTAACTATATATATATATATATATATATATATATATATATATATATATATATATATATATACACACACACACACACACACACACACAAGGTTATACCTCCAACAAAAAAACAAATACACCAAAAGGCTTTTAAGTATAGTAAAGGAGAGTAGAGGTATAGCCAAAATAAGTCAGGGGGCTGGAGGGAGGGTAACCAGGACTGCAACAGTGAATACACTCGAACATCTACATTTATGGTAAGTGTACACAACTGTAATATGTTCTTTCTGTTTCACTGTTGCAGTCATCACATTTGGGTAGATTCCCAAAGATAAGGATGGGAGGAGGAATTTAGATAGCATTAGGACCAGCTATAAGGCCCTGCAAGACTGCAGTGGCAAAGCCCACTCTGGATTTAGAGAAAATTGGCAAATGGTAATGCTTGGTGAAAGTATGTACAGAACTCCAGGTAGCAGCTTCTAGGATGTCTCTGGTAGGGACACCTCTGAGAAAGGCTGTAGAGGTAGATGCAGCCCTGGTTGAATGGGGTCTAATCCCCTGTGGGATAGGTTTTCCATGGTGCTTATAGCAGAAATGAATGCAATGACCTATCCATTTAGAAATAGTTTGCTTTGAAATAGCCTTCCCCTCTGCCCCTGCAGCAAATGCCACGAGCAGTGGTTCAGATTTCCTTTGAGGTTTAGTCCTGTCCAAGTCAAATCTAAGTTGTCTGTGCACATCTAAGGAGGGCAGTATCCATTCCCCTTTGTTCTATGGATTAGAAAAGAAGGTTGGCAAATGAATGGACTGATTAAGAGCCACACTGGATACCACCTTGGGCATGAAAGAGGGACTGGTCCTGAGGGACACCCTGTCCGCATGAAAGATGATGAAAGGCTCCACTGCCATAAGGGCCTGTAATTCAGATACCCTTCTTGCTGAATTGATTGCTAAAAGGAAAGCTGTTTTCCAAGAAAGGAATTTTACCTCTGCAGTTGCAGCTGGCTCAAAAGGAGGAAGAGTGAGTTTTTCAATACAAAATTAAGGTCTCAGGCTGGAGTTGGGTCTCTCCTAGGTGGTCTTAAGTTTGTGGCCCCTCTGAGGAACTGCTTGAGCAGTGGGTGAGAAAAGAGGGGTGGTTCTGTGTTGCAATGAGCTGAAATGGCTGAGGCATGAATTTTGATGGAGGAAAAGGAAAGGCCCTTGTTAGGCATCTCAGTTAAGTATTGAAGAATCTGAGGTAAACTGGGCGCTGCTGTGGCCATCCCTTGAGTTTGGTTCCAGGCACAGAATCTTTTCCATTATTCAGCATAAGATTTTCTAGTACTAGGCCTCCTTGCCTCCAAAATGATATCCAACACTTGTTTACTGAGGGTGGTAACGGAGAGATTAGGTAATTAGCCAGGCTGCCAGGTTCAAGGTTTGAAGCTGAAGGTGCAGAATCTGGCTCTCCCGCTGGGACACCAAGGTAGGGGTCTGAGGCAGGTGCCATGGGGCCAGCTGTGACAAACTGCACAAGAGGGGGGTACCAGTGTTGGCGTGGCCAGTCTGGTGCAATCAGTATTATCCTTGGTTTGTCCAGTTTGATCTTTAGTAGCACTTTAGAGAGGAGAGGCAGAGGAGGAAAGGTATAAAGTGATAGATTTTTCCAGCTGAAGGACAGAGCATTCACTTTCCAAGCTTGTTTACGGGGAGTCCATGTGCAGAATTTGCCCAACTGATAGTTCTGGGGGGAGGCAAACAGGTCTATATCTGGGATCCCCCATTTGTTGATCAATATGTTGAAAATCTTTGGTTCCAATTTCCACTCGTGTGGGTCCATGAGATTTCTGCTTAGTTCATCTGCCAGTGTATTTAGTTTTCCTGGCAGGAATTGAGCCTGTAGATGCACTTGGTAGCTCAAGGCTGTGTTCCACAGAGCCATGGCTAGTCTGCAGAGGGTGTAAGAATGGGTACCCCACTGCTTGTTTATATATCACATAACAGTGGAGTTGTCCGTCTTTACCATTAATTGTCCTGGAAAAATGTGGTCCTTGAAGGCTGTCAAAGCATTCTGTACAGCTAACATTTCTTTTTGATTGATATGCAGGTGCATTTGACTTGGGTTCCATTTGCCTTGAATGCACCTCCCTGCCAGGCGAGCCCCCCCATGCATAGTCTGATGCGTCTGTTGTTAGGGTTTGGGTGGCAGGGGGTAGAGTGAATGGTAGTCCCTTGTTTTGGTGGCAGGCCTCTGCCCACCAAAGGAATTCTAACCATAGGCAAGGTATGATAGGAATCATTGGTTCTAGATCCTGAGAATGTTGATACCATAGGCTTTTTAGATACCATTGTAGTTTCCTCATATGCAGTCTTGCATATGGAATTAGTAGAATGCATGAGGCCATGAACCCCAAGGCTTGCAGTATTTGCCTTGCAGATAGCAGGGTTTTTGTGGCCACTAGTTTGAAGTAAGTTGTCAAATGAATTTGTTTCTCTGGCGTGAGGAAAGCCATCTGGGAAGTTGTGTTCAAGCTTGCTCCCAGGAATATAATTTGTTGACAGGGTACCAGATGTGATTTATTTTCGTTTATGGTGTACCCCAGACAAGTTAACACCTTTTGTACAAAAGCCAGATGTTCAGAAGTATGTCCTGGCTTTCTGCCTGAATTAGACAATTGTCCAGGTATGGGTATATTTGAATATTTATTTGCCTGCAAAATGCAATGACTGGAGCTAGGCACTTTGTGAATACCCTGGGCACAGTAGATAAGCTAAAGGGCAGTGCAGAGAACTGATAGTGCATGCAGCCTGCTTTGAAGCGTAGGTATTTTCTTCAAGATTCCCTGATTGGGATGTGCAGGTAGGCTTTCTTTAAATCCAGTGTTGCCAACCAGGCATCTTTGCCTATCATGGGCAGCAACTGTTGAAGAGTTAACATCTTGAATTTTGGAATCACCAAAAAGGTGTTTAGGATAGACAGGTCCAGGATAGGATGCCATGAATTGTCTTTTCTGGGTACCAGGAAAAGTCTTGAGTAGAAACCTTGTCCCTTTTCCTCTTCTGGTACAATCTGAATAGCCTTTAACCTTAAGAGAGAGTACTTGCTTTTGAGTCTCTGCCCACTGATTTGGGGGTAGATCTAGCCAATCGTTTGGGGTTGGTAACGTGTGGAAGTGAAATCTGTATCCTTGGGAAACTATGTTTAAAACCCATTTGTTCTGGGTAATGAGTTCCCAGTTTTTTGCTTGCAGAGCAATCTTTCCCCCTAAAGGAGCAGTCAGCTGAAAAGTGCTCGGAAGTTTTAAAGTTGTCATTGAGACAGACTACCATAGTGGGGGGAGTCTTACTACACCCTGATTTGGAAGTGGGAGCCCCCCACTGCTTAGTTCTGTGCGTTCCCTAAGACTGAAGCTTGGGTGTTCTGCTGGTTCTGGGTTTGAACTGAGAAGGCCTGGAAGAGGCAAGAAAGGACCAATTTTTTGAGGGCCAATGCCTACTAAATCTAGGAGGCTGCACTTGTAAGAAATCTTTAATAGTTTGCATAGATTTAGCTTTTTCCTCCATCTTTTTAAGAACTTCTTTTGCTTTGTCGCCAAACAGGTGGTCCTGATTTAAGGGAGCATCCAGCAATTTAGCTTTAACATGATCTGGCAAAGATTGCTCCTTAAGCCAGGCATGCCTTCTAAGTATAGACCCAGTGACCGCAGCCCTGCAAGATGCCTCTAGTGAATCAAACCTCATTGCAAAGTATGTTTTCTAGCCTGTTCAGCAGAATGCATTAAATCCTGTAAATCCTTATTTTCAGCACAATCAGGAATCAACATCATTTTCTGTTTAAGCAATCCAATAATATGTTGCTGATACTTTAACATATGAAACTGGCAATTTAAGGCCCTGATGGCCAAGACTGTAGAGGTGTATACCTTCTTACCCCATCTATCCAGGGCCCTGGAATCTCTATCAGAGGGGGTAGGATTTTTGGCAGTAGTTGCCTTAATGCCCTTGGGTCCCTGTGAAATGGTCTCAGGATCCACAGTAGGATTTTTAAAAATGAACTTGTGAGAATCAGGAACCCTGTAATATCTATCATGTTTTCTGGGAGCAGGAGGTAAAGAGTAAGGGACCAAGCTAGATTCCAAAAAGGCATCGTCAACAATGTCCAGCACAGGAGGGATAGCTAAAGGCCTGTGTTGGGGCAAGAGTAAGAAATCTCTAAGCCTCTTTTTAGAATCAGAGTAATCCTGGCTTTCCCAGTGAAAATGCTCCCTGAGAGTATGCAAGGTTTCACCAAAAGAAAAATCCTCTGGTGGAGAAGCAGAGGGAATAGAGTCCTCTGCATCAGAATCCTCATAGGTAGATAAGGGTAAATCCTGGTCATCAGAGGAGACAGAAATTTCAGAATCCTGGTCAGATGTATCATACGCAAATTCAGTCCTAGGTCTCTTAGAGGGGGAAGGCTGGCTTCCCCCAATTAAAGTAATAAGGTCTTCAGCCATTCTTATTATTTGTTTTTTAGGCATAGAGGCCTGACCATGCGGTCTGGGTGTTGGTTTCCTAGGCATGGTTCAAGTTTTAGGCCTAGAAGAAGAAGATGGCATTGGTTTAATATGCAAGTCAGTAGGCCTGAATTCACCCTCAGAAACCGGTGCCTGCACAGCGGCTCCGGACCCATCCAAGGTAGAGACATCCGCAGGTTCAACAGTTGAAGCATCTCGCAGCATACCAGACTCCGACTGGGTCTCAGTAGAGGCCTGCAAATCAGAAGTAGCAGGTATCAGGGGCTGCAAAAGAACCTCACTGAGTACCGGCGAACTGACGACTACCTTAGGAGAAGCGTCTTCAGCAGCTCTGGACCTAGGCGGCCTGTCTCTGTCTTTATCTTTGTGTTTTTTCAGAATGTCGGTAGTCGGGTGGCTTACCGAAGACATATCTGGATAATTGAACCAAGTACCAAAATATTTAGAAGCAAAAATGTACCGATGACGAACAGTTTGTGGTTTAAATAAGGCACAAAACCAATAAGGCACAAAACTGACAGTGAGGTACTTTGTGGTCAGGGCCTATGCAAGGAATACAGTATGAATGAAAATCCTTATGAGGTATTTGCTTTCCATAAGAAATACAATTACTGACTTTTACTGACATTGGTTTAGAGCAAGAAAAAGTTTCCCCAATGGGGTACTTAGCTTTAGTTGAAGACTTCAGTTCTGAAATTCGAAAACGAAAATTTCAGGAGTCGGCCGACCGGCACTTGCGAACTGCTTCTGCTTGGGGCACCGCACAGCAAGAAAGACTGATGTAATGGCAACGGCTGCATGCTTTATACCCCTGACTACCTGATGTCATGGAAGATGAGACAGCAACTGACGCAGGACCCAAGACTTTGATAATCAGGCCGACTGAGGGCTACTGCAAGCAGATATCCCAAATGCGATGACTGCAACAGTGAAACATGAAGAACATCAAAGAATGTGCCCTCAGTTTAGAAGAAATTTTTCTAAGAGAAGAGTTGCTTGATTTAATAGAGATGGACAGATGTGTTAAGATCAAACTACAGAAAGTAAATAAAACCCACAAAGTTAGAAGTTTGATAAAAGAAAGGAACACAGTAATTAGGACTGTCCATAGAGAGTCATGCAATATAACAGAAGCACATATGATATATTACTGTGAAGCTAAATTATTAACAGATAAATGATAAAGTCTTAACACAAAAAGACAGGGTAGTAAAGGAAGGGAAGGGGAGTAATCAAATGCCATCATGGAAGTATAGAATCGAGAAAATTATAAAGCAATTAAGACAAGAGGTGTCACTGTTAGAAGAATATAGGAGAGTAAACAGATCAAGAAAAATACAAAGAAAGATAGATGTGATAAAAGCAATGTGGAGTATCAGAGCAGATCAGGATCTATTATGCACCACTGAAAATAATAAACTAAAACTATCAGCACAGGTAGAAAACCTTAGAAGATATGTAAATGAATATACAGGAAAAGTACAAAATAAGCAATTTATCGATGACCCAAAAGCGTTTTATACAGAATTGGGAAAAAAGGCAAAAGGAATAGAAACACCTCCAAAAAAAGAAGAAATAGTTACACTTTGGAGAAATATTTATGAAGATCCCGTGGAACACAACAAAGATGCTAAATGGATAGAAGAAGTAAAAGAAAGAATAAGAAGTTCAAATGTACAGGATATGAAATGGGATGAAGTGACGACTACACAGATTGAAACAAAATTAAGTAAAGCTCCTAACTGGAAAATCCCAGGCCCAGATGCAGTACCTAACATCTGAGTGAAAGTATTAACATCTTTACATGAAGATTTAGACATGTGTAAGAACTATTTATATGTGCAACCCAAACAGACACCAGTCTGGTTAACAACGAGAAAAACAACACTCCTACTTAAGAGCAAACCTGCAAGCTATCCTAAAAGCTGCAGACAAATAAAATGCCTTCCAATAACATATAAACTATACACTGGAACTGATGCCAACAACGTTTGTAGTCATTTAGAAAAAAATCTCAATCATGGCAACAGAACAAAAGGATAATAAAAGAAAGTAATTTGGAACAAAGGATCACTTGTTGTTAAATAAAACCATAATGCAGAACTGTAAAAGGGTAAGACTCTAAGTATGGCATGGATAGACTACAACAAAGCAATTGACAGTATCCCACATTCATGGATAAGAGTCCTTAAAAATGTTTAAGATGCACCTACACTGATTGATTACATCATAGTGACTATGAAACAGTGGCAGACCACTCTGCAGTTAAGTCATGATAAAAGACAAATTATTATTCCGGGGATCAAAATTCAAAAGGAGATATTCCAGGGCGACTCTTTGTCACTGATCCTCTTTTCTCTTGCGCTTAACCCATTAATCTTTCTACTTAACAGATTAGGGCATGGCTACAATTTGGCTCCCGGAAAACAACAAAGTGTAAAGACTTCTCATCTTCTTTTTGTAGATTATTTAAAACTGTACAGTTCATCAGATGAGGAACTGAAAGTACAAGTGCAAGTGGTCAAAACTGTTACAGATGATAGAAGAATGTCATTTGGTCTTGATAAATGTGCAAAAGCAGCCTTTGCAGCAGGAAAACTGCAGCACCTAGAAAACATCAGTTTGGCAGTGTGATGTAAACGAACTTGGGTAAGAGGGGGGCGTATAAATATCTGGGAACTAATGAAGGACCACCAATAAAACATGAACAGATGCTAATACAACTGAGTAAGGAATATTTTAGAAGACTAAAATTCATACTGAAAACAGCACTGACATCTAGGAACAAAGTCCAAGCTATAAACCAATTTACTCTTCCTGTCCTTACAGTGCTGAAGTGATCGACTGGCCCCAAAAGGTGTTGAATAGTTTGGACAGGAAAACAAGGATACTTCATGCTCATCAAATGGTTTATAAAAATCAGTGTATTCCAAGACTATATAATCCCCATTCTAAAAAGGTACGGCTATGGGCCTCTTCAAAATTGATTACATGTATAGATCTGCAATCATGGGACTGCATACATATCTGCTGACCTCACAAGACCCAAATGTTGTGAAAGTTTTAAAATATGAGGAGAATAAGTCTAAGATGACTTCCTTCTTCGTTTAGCAAAGCATATTGGCATCAATCGGGAATGGAAATCAAATTTTAAGTAGATAAAAATCAGGCAGTAACGGAGTGTGCCAAAAAACAAAACAAAAAAAGAATATAAGGTGAAGGATCAGATGAGAAGACAAGAAATGTGGAAAATGCATAAATATAATTGCAAGTATAGAAAAGTCTTAGAACAACCTCAGGACTGAATGTAAGAATGGTTAAGGAGAGGTGAATTTAAACTAAAAGATGAAAAGTTAATATTGGCGGCCCAAGATAGTGGACTACATACACGTTGGGTTACAAAGTCCATTGAACATGTGACACAAAGACAAATATAGGTTTGTAAAACAGAATTGGAAACAGTCGCACATCTTATTGCTGGTTGTGATATACTAATGGCAGAAGGTCTTTATACTGAAAGGCATAATAATGTGGCAAGACTGTTACACTGGGGATTATGCAAGCACTGTAATATTGAAGTATCTGTAAAACACTGGAAAACGAGTCCCAAAGCATTACAGAAAAAGATGACACTTACATCACATGGGATCACCCATTGTCAACAGTTTAAAAAACAGATGTGAGAAAACCAGATATAGTAGTCCATGAAAGAAGACAAATGTAGTACTGATCAATGAAATTGCTACACCCAGTGACTATATTGTCTTACGTACAGAGAGACATAAAGTCATAAAATACCAGAATTTGCAGGCAGAAATGAGGGCAATGTGGAAGAAGGATACCCAGACAGTTCCAATAGTAGTAGGAGCAACGGGTCTTATAAAAAAGAATTTACAATCATGCTTAGATATGCTACTAATATATGTAACTCTGTTTGAATTGCAGAAGGAGTAATTATTGTGCACACTGTGGGTGCTGCAAAGAGCACTTCTGGCTAACATCAAATATTGAAACAATACTAATTTCATGAACTTTAATCATACTTTGACTTAGGAATGGGGGTCCATTCCTGTCATGGTATTAGAAACCCAAAAGACTTGGAGAAATTAAAAAGGTGACAAGACAAAAAATATGAGGAAAATCATGGACACTCTACAAACCTATGGACAGTTAAAAGGTATGATTACTGATAGTACAATCCATCATAGTACTAGTAACCATACTTTTTAACTGTGCATCGTTCTGCAAAATATCAATGATTTCCTCATATTTTTCCTTTGTCCCTCATAAAAATCTATGAAGGATGGTGTTATCGAACATATCCCAGTAGAAAGTCTAGCTGCTCATCAGTGATTTAGTGGGCATGCTGCTTTTTATTGCTATGTTCCTAATTTACAGTGAGCAGTCAATATGGTCCATTTTAAATAGTAATTACCTATTTATTTTATTATTTCCAGTACTGAAAGTAAAATATCTTATTGTGTTGAAAATGTTTTTATGTTTTTATTTTATTGAAAAATAAATTGTTTAGCAGGACAGAATAAGTGACTGATTTCTACCTCAGATCAGCAGTACAAAGAAAGTTAGAATTATACTTAGGGAGAGATAACAAGAACATAAAGAAAATACACATGTATAAAATGCCATTATGAGACAACAAACATGTAAAGAGCATATGACAGTTGTAATTATGCATTATTTACAATAAATCAAGACAAGTCAGATTTAGAAAGTGAGATGTGTGTGTGATAATTACAGCTGTGTGAAGCAAATATTTGTTACTGTTATTGGCTTTCTGTCACCATGACTACCTTGTGAGTATTGCAAAGAAAACTTTTATTTACTTATTCTTTAGCTTATTTGTTAACCAGAAAAATAAGATAGTCTTTTTCATACCCTTTTCAGCCATGATACAGGTCACAAGGGCAAGACTAATTACAGCATATATAGATGAACAGTTTAATGCAGCCAGTATATCAGCATTATTTTGGTGTGGGGTGAAACCTGCAGAAAACCCATACAGATATGGCAAGCAGCTTCTTCACATTATCACGTCCATTCTTAATGTACAGACCTCTGCCCCTTCTAACTTTGTGGTGTTTATATTAATTACCCTGCCTTCCATATATCTGACACTATGAATACTCCCTGATTGGTTGACTACAGGATTTGTAAATTCAGCTTCTCCCAAGTTTCCTGAACCATATCATGTACCTATGAACATTATTCACACTCCTGAATAATAAATTTAAGAGACTACTTCCACAGTCACAGAATGACATCAGTCTCCGATAAAATGAATGGTAATATACAGAATGCATTTGTGTCAGTAAGAATTAGTCCCCCACCCTCACCTGACGAGGATGTTTGATTAGAAATCCTGAACACAGGAATAATATTTCCTCCCTGTAAGTGAACTGAACTGGCAGACACAGTGTAAGAGGCACTGTGAAATCAGGATAAAGAGATGAGCAGCAGCACCCCTTCCTACATGTACATATTCAAGTAAAAAAAAAGTGTATCCTTCGTAAAAATCTGAAATGTTAGTACATAACTAGTTTTCTGAGGTTACGTGCTTGGTGCTGCAGAGCAGACAGTGCTTATTCCAGCAATGAACAGGCACAAAGGAAAAACAAAATAATCTTGGAGAAGACATGACTGTATCCAAGGATGCATATACACACTCACGTATGTGTGATACTCACTTCTACAAGCAGTTTACTGCATTGTAGGTCTCATAGCTTTTAAAGAATGCTGATAACATTTCAGAATTCAACAGATATTTAAATCAAAAACATTTTTAATATAGTTCATACTGACTTCTAACTACAGTTGTCTGCAATTGATTCTAGGTCACAATTATTTCATAGGTTCATAGGTAGGTACTAGGCTATCGGCCCCAAGGGCCTACGTAAGCCTAGCCAACAAGGTTCCTGGCTTACGCCACCCAAGAAAGTTATTTTCCTGTGCCACTGTCGAGCAGAGACACAGAAGTGATCCCCGGGGTATATTTCCTATTTCCCATCCACTCATCAAGATTTTTCTTGAAGAGTGCTAATGAAAAACTTTGCTTGACATAGATGGGTAGCCTGTTCCAGAGTATGGGAAGTCTCTGGGACAGGAATCTATCCCTCCAGCATGTCCTGTTTATTGTGGTGACAAGGTTTAGGTCCGTAGAGCGTGTAGCTCGGAGGGATTGGGATTTCTTTAGGTGTAGCATGTCCAACAGCTCTGGGTTTGACATAGCTTTATATGTTAGGCAGAGATCACCTCGGAGTAGGCGATATGCTATGGAGTAAAGCTGGAGTTTTTTTGAGGCGATCAGTGTAGGGCATTTGTTTGAGGCAAATAATCCTCTTTGTGAGGTACTTCTGTGGCCTTTCCAGGTGCTGCAGATGTCTTGTGAGGTACATTCCAAAAGGGGCGTTGTACTCTATAATGGGTCTAATGAGTGTCGAGTAGAGGGGAACAATGACCTTTTTTTTCTTGGATGAGATTATGATGAGGTGTGCCACATAGAAGGACTTCCTGACTACTGTGGCGATGTGACTATCAAAGGACAGACTACTGTCCACCTGGATCCCAAGGTCTCTTATCACGCATTCGGTATTAAGTAGATTGCTGTGTATATGGTAGTTCATGGGTACAGAGTTTTTACCAAAGGACACTGCACTTTTTAGCATTGAGCTTGAGGCCACGGCTCTGACACCAGGCATCTGTCTCAGCGAGGCCCTTCTGTAGGATGTCCACATCATTTGGGGACTTGGCTATTGCTCCAAGTTTGCAGTCATCTGTGAACTTCGTTAGACAAAGGCCTTCTGTGTTAGCCTGTACTGCAGAGAAGTAGATATCAAACAGGAGAGGTCCGAGGACGGAACCCTGTGGTACTCCACTTGTCACTGCTTTGAGGTCAGATTTGGAGTCTGCAACTTTTACAGTGTGGATTCTGTCAGTGAGCCAGTTGGCAACCCATTTTTTGACATAGGGATTTATACCTAGTTTAGTGAGTTTAGCTATAATTCCAGAATGGGGGATGGTGTCAAAAGCCTTGGCGAGGTCAAGATAGGCTGTGTGAACCACCTTACCCTCATCTACGGCTTTGGTGACTGCCTCAAAGAAGTCGATCAGGTTCAGGAGGCATGATCTGCCTTTCACAGACCCGAACTGGGTGGGATCCAGAGTTTGAAGGTTACCAATGTCTTTGTTTATGAGTTCCATGATGATACGTTCCATGGCCTTGCAGACCAGGCTCGTCGGGCTAATAGGTCTATAGTTCCCAGGATCAGTGGTGGCTCCCCCTTTGTGGAGTGGGATAACTGTTGCTGTGCGTCATTCAGTGGGCACAAAGCCTGATGCGAGGCTATTATTGAACATGGTGCTTAAGTGGGGAGCCAGTTTGTTCTGAAGTTCCTGTAAAATGCAGCCTAGGATGTTGTCCAGTCCCATGGATGCTGTGTTTTTGGCTTTAGAGAGTGCAGCTTATACCTGCGTAGTTGTGATTACAGGGAATCTGTATTCTTCCTGTATAGATATGGGCCCTTTAGGGGGTGAGAGGGGGGTAAAGTTAGCACTGAACCTATCTGCCAGGATGTTGGCAATATCAGTTGGTTCTGTAATTTTCGTGCCTTTGTGCTGTAACTCAGAACAGATCTGGGTGTTGCCATCGAGATTCTTGACATAGCTGTAGAATGCTTTGTGGTTGTCTTTGGAATTAGTGGCAATTTTGTTTTCGTAGCTAGCTTTGGAGGATCTTATAAGGGATCTCAGCTTCTTACTGAGGCTGACAAGAGAGCTCCTCCACTCATGGGATTTTACTCTCTTTTGCAATAGTTTCTTCCTTCTGTTGTACAATTTGTTTATGGCAGAGGGCCACCAGACTGGCTTCCTTTTTTTGGAGGATAGCGTCTTGGTTCTGTTTGGGATAGCACGATCCATGCACTCGTGTAAGTGCTTATAGAGTGCATTTGTGTAGGATTCAGCAGTTGTAACTGTATTGTCCATCTGCATGAGTGTCATGAAGTTTACCACTTCTGCCTTAAGAAGCATGAAGTTGGCTTTGGAGAAATTTTTTACTGTGGTTTCCTTAATGGGGGGTGGTGGGTGGGATGTGGATATCAAGGGTGATTAGCTTATGGTCGGATTGGACCAATGAGGAGTTGACTTTAGGTGTGGAACACCAGTCACTCATGTTAGTAATGACTAGGTCTAGGATATTGTTGCCCCTGGTGGGGGTGTGGATAAGCTGATCCAGGGCAGTGGAGTTTATGAATTCCAGAAAGGGTTGAGCTAAGGAGTTGGTACACGAGTAGTTTTCCCAGTTAATGGTGGGGTAGTTGAAGTCACCCATTATTAGGGTGTTTGGTTGAACCCTAATATTTTCCAGTCCATCAAGAAAAGAGGAGTGGGAATCCTGGGGCAAGGTGGGGGATCTGTAGCAAGCTACAATTTGGATTGCAGTTTTGCCCAGAGTTAGTTGCACTTGGATAACCTCGGATGCATTGTGCTGAGCAACTAGTCTGGAGGTGTGGATATCCTTAATGAATATGGACACACCTCCGCCTTTGGTGTTTCGGTCCAGGTTACATGGCTGAAAAGTGTGGTATGAGTTATAGCCAGGTAGTGCAGGGGTGCTCTCTGGAGCCTTGAACCAGGTCTCAGTCACTGCACAGATATCGATGTTCTCCATTTTAAGGAGTGCCTCGAGTGAGTGCATTTTGAGATTTATACTTCTAGTATTGAGTAGCATTACCTTCAGTTTTTGCTTGCCTGTTCCTGTTATGGTGGTGAATTTGTTATTTGAACCTTGCCTAAAAAAGGCACTATAGGGGCAGCAAGAGCCTTAGCCAGTATCAGGAATCCCAGGGGCGACAGGTGCAGGCCATCTGTGGCAAAGCATCGTGGTCTGTCGACCATGTCATCCCAAGTCGACAGATACTGGATCCCCTTAGAATGACACCAGAAGCTTAGCCAATTGTTGAAGTCAATTATTTTGCCCTTGTATTGCGGTATCATTCTGGGCAATGGCAGAATGCTACTCAGGGCTAGGGTCATACCTGCCTGGGCTACAAGATCAGAGAGCTCTTCCATGTCTCTTTTCATGTAGTCCAGGGAGGTACGTCTCAGGTCATTCACACCAACATGGACAGTGACAGAGTCATATTTGTACTTGTTGTGGAGTGACCTGAGTGCGTGGGTTATGTGGCGGATCCTGGCACCTGACAGGCAGCTGACAGTAACCTTTTCCTTGTTTAGCCTGGTGAGTGGGACATCAGTGTGCCTGACTATAGAGTCACCTATGACTTGTGTGTTGGGTACGTTGTTTTGCCTTATTGGCTGTGGTTGAGTGGCACACTGAGTCTGTGGGCTATGTGTCATTTGGGTTGTGTTGGGGGATGGAGGTTGCTTGCGTTTCCGCTTTGCAGGTCTCTGTTGCTTAGACAGATTATTACTGAGAGCCTCTGCGAATGTTTTTGTGTTATTATGTGTGGATTTTGGTGGTGTAGATTTAGTGAGACTATGTGATGAGTGTGGTGTGGTGCAAATGTTTACCTTCTCCTCATGACTGTCAAGTTCAGTCTTGGTTGGAGAGAGCTTTATCTCCAGTTTGGCTAGATAAGTGCATCTCCCACAGGTTGTAGTGTTGGGTGGTAGGAGGAGAGGGTTGTCTGTGTACATGAGGCAATTTCTACATTGCCTCAAGATGCCCAGATTCATCAGATAGACAGGAGAGAACACTGGGAGCTGACCCTTGGACATGCCTGAATAAAAAACTATTTTCCTCTAGATAAGTGAGAAAACTAAGTACAAAAACTGATTTCCTCTAGGTAATGAGCAAGATTGAGTGCTATAGTAATTAGTAGCTTATTTAGTGCTTACAAGTTCTGAACAAGTGCTGAGCATGAATAAGCAAATTTAAGTGCTAAAACTAAGAATCTGTATCTGCACTAGACGAGTTACAGGACAGAAACAAGTGCAAATGCAGGCTTCTTTTTACTGTGTTTACACTGTTTGTATCATACCACTCAACCTCTTAATGCAAGAAATCTGGACAAAGCTTAAATTAATGGGGGGGGGGGCCCAAAATCAGGGACAGATTGGAAATATTGCTTGTATAAACTTAGCAAGTTACTAGAATTGCAGAATTTCAATTAACACGCACTTTCTGATGGATGTGAAGTCTGAACCTCAAATGCCTGTCATTATAAGGAGACTTCAACCCTCAATAATTTGCCAGAAGACCAGAACTTTTATGAGGAATAAACCAAAAACTATAAGGCAAAAATCTGGACATCCTGTGAGAATCTGGGCAGTGTAAAAAACAAAAAGCACACACTCTGCCAAAGAGTGCTCACAACACACAATAGAGTCCAAATAACAAGTCAAAATGTGAGCACACCAACCAAGCTGAGCAGAGACAAATAAAGCATTATCGTCCAAAACTTGATTTTTAATGGCTTTATTGTAGAAAATGAGTGCTTTCACAGGGCTACCACTTCTTCAGATCCAAATAAAACTAACAGTTTAAGAAACAGGCAATATATACAAATTAAAATTACATGTTACTAAAGTCAACAAATCAGAATCAATGTCTCAATTACTGCTGGCTTCAATGGAACACTTGCATTCAGGCCCGGATCTCTATGGGCTTGTAGTGCTATTATCCGTTTTACTTCTAAATTCTCTAAATAATTATTCACATCACCTCTTCTCCTGCCAGTTCTAACTTTCTGGAGAACTCTAAAATAAAAAACACAGATTTAAACTTAGTGTGCTGTTTATTATGATCCCTATGCCTGCTGGAAAAATAAGAGGCCCCTCTATTACCCCTATATGTCTCTATTTCTGTAGAGATGTTCTCAGTCAATTTGTTCAGATATCCACTACTTGAAAGATCTTATAAAAAAGTTCCAAGTGACTCAGTCATCTCTGAAGTATCAGTGTTAAATCAGGAGATTCTCAATGACTGTCCTTTAACAATGTTGGGAAAGATATGTGAAGGATGCATTCTGGATTTATGCAAAATATTATTTTTCCAACATGTTTTCTTAAACAGTTTGGTGTCTAATCCACCTGCATCATTCTTATATAACATAATATCTAAAAAGTTTATGGTGTTCTTTTACCACCTTTTATCAGAACATCATAGGGATCATAATGAACAGCGCCCGTTTAAATCTGCTGGTAGTGAGTCCAAAATGCTTTTCACCTATTCTAGCAATGTATATCAGTTTTGTGACATAGTTAGGAAGAATTGGCCTATTATGTTGGCTGACGATAGTATTAGAAAGGCTGTCAGACAAGACCCCAATTTTATTTTTAGGAACAATATGAGCTTAAAAAGAATGTTGTGTTATGGCTCTAAAAATTTGGAAGCAGAACCCTTACTGAGAGCAGGAACATTTCCCTGTGGGAAATGCAAAGCATGTTCCTTTATTGTTAAAGACCAAACATTTGTTCACCCTATCAATGAAAGGAAATGTATTCCTACATTATCAGCTACATGTAATTGCAATTTCTTAGTGTATTTGGCAACCTGCACACAATGTCATTGCTTTTATGTAGGGAAAACAACACGTCAGCTTAAAGACAGGGTTTTAGAACATCTTAGCAATATAAGGAATAATGTACAAAAAATGCTTTGGTTGCACATGCAGAAACTACAGTACACAGTGTTTTTTATTTTAGAGTTCTCCAGAAAGTTAGAACTGGCAGGAGAAGGGGTGATGTGAATGATTATTTAGAGAATTTAGAAGTAAAATGGATAATAGCACTACAAGCCCACAGAGATTTGGGCCTGAATGTAAGTATTCCATTGAAGCCAGCATTAATTAAGAGAAGTTGATTCTGATTTGTTTTTTAGTAACGTGATTTTAATTTGTATATATTGCCTGTTTCTTAAGCTGTTAGTTATATTTGGATCTGAAGAAGCGGTAGCCCCATGAAAGCGTTCATCTTTCTACAATAAAGCCATTACAAATCAAGTTTTGGAAGATAATGCTTTATTTGTCTCTGCTCAGCTTGGTTGGTGTGCCCACATTTTGACTTGTTATTTAAAATCTGGGCAGCTCAGAGGCATGCTTTGCAGACTTGTCTGGAAAGTAGATTTGTGAGAAAATATAATTATCTAGGCGACATAATGAACTTCAAATTAATTACTTTAAAATTCTCCCCAAAGTAGTTGTTCTTGGTTGCTTAACAGAAAAAAATGTGGATGATACCACTAATAAAAATATATCTCAGGAGTCAGTCTAAGGTCTACAGTAATGAAAGTTCTCCATCACGTTTCTTCATAGATTATTGATGTGCTTTTTTTCATTCATGCTGCCTTTGGTACCTATTCCTATTCTAGAAGGTCAGTCTTATGTTCTTCAAATTAATTATACTCCTGCTCTATGTACTCTGGACTCTTTTCTAAGGTTATCCCTCCTGCCATATTGGTAAAAAACAGTTTAATTTCCTTCACAAAACAAACAAATAAATAAAACATGAATAGCTGGAAGTTACTTACAGTGGGCTGCTGAGACAGAATGCTGGAACCAGAAGTAGCAGCAGTGATACATGTAGATTTCGCCCCCTCATGTTTCTGAGTGAAGTGCCCTAATGCGATGCTGTCTGTCAGGACAGCAATCTTATACCAAGGAAGGAATCTGGGATCAAAGGTCGCTTAGTTTTTCTATACTAAAATTGTAATGCACTGCATTGACCTAGCATAGGAGGGGTCAATGACCCACTTCTATTTACCTTAGTACAGAATAAATAAAAGCTTCTTGAGAAACACATATGTTTGCGAGAAACCCAGCAAACCCTTTTCATTGTTAAAATAATCAGCCAAAAGCAAACAGATTAACAATCTCCAGCCACGAGTTATAAAAATTATGTTCAAAATCCATTTTACAAAATTGTCTATTTGGCTACCAGTCTAAGCACACGCGCACGCAGACACACACACACACACACACACACACACACACACACACACACACAAAATGTCAGTGTTGAAAGACAAATGTTGGCCTGCAGCATCAAAGGTAAAGCTTATTAAAGGACAGTATACCTAAAATTTAACATGTCTTGGATGGTGCAGTGGTGTAGTGGCTGCATTGCCACCTCACAGCAACTGGTTCTCTGGTTTGATTTTTTTAGCTGGGGTGCCTTCTGTGTGGAGTCTGCATGTCGTCCATGTGGGTTTCCTGTGGGTGCTCTGGTTTCCTCCTGTGTTACAAAGCCATGCGCCTAGAGAGTTTTTTCCAAGACCTCCTCTGAAAATTGGCTTTGTTCCAAGTCAGACTTTCCGAGTAAACAAATATAAAATAAATAAAAATCTTATAGTGTGTTTTAGGTCCATATATTGCCATACAGAAAGTATGACTTAGCTGATTAATCCCTTATCTGCCATTCTTCGACTGTTCGGTTTTCTCAGAGCATGCTCTCTTGGAATCATTTATTTACTTATTTATTTTCATTTGTTGACTGTAAGATCCCAATGGGCAGGGCCCATTTACAGTGGAGAACTAGGGAGTTGGGGGAGAAAAGATTTTCTCTGAAAAACTTTACAATAAAAACACTTCTACAGAAATACAAAACACTACAAACACAGGTATATACAGAGAATATAATGTCAAAGAAGTGAACAAGTAGGTGCCAACAGTAAATAAACAATGACTGAATAACTTCTTATAAGCAACATTTTCAGTCTTTATTTATTTATGGAACCCCCTAAAAATAAATTTAAAAGGCAAACTTCAAACCTGATAGCAAAGACTATTTATGCAAACAAAAACATGTAATAAACTATTACATTTAAAGGATACAAAATTTGCATACCTTCCATAGTACTAGATGTGGATGGACATCCATTTTTGTCAACTGCTAAGAAAGAGTGGTCCCTGATGGGAGCATTTCCTTAATGGCAGAGGCTCTTAAGGATAACCTTCACCTAAACGTTACATTTAGCTGATAGCTCCTTGATGAAATATTTAATTATGCCCATACAGCTACTCCACAAATATCATCAAGAGATGCATCTTTGAGAAAGGCTTGTGATGTTGCTACTGCTCAAGCAATGTGGGCTATAGGCTCAGGAGATAATAGTTTAATATTTCTGGTAGCAGAATATAACACAGTCAAACAACCACTTTGTCAAAGTCACTTCAGAAATTTTGCCCAAATTCTTTCTAGAAAATAATGTCTCTTTCCATGTCTCCATGTTTCCATGTCTCTTTTCATGTAGTCCAGGGAGGTACGTCTCAGGTCATTCACACCAACATGGACAATGACAGAGTCATATTTGTACTTGTTCTGGAGTGACCTGAGTGCTTCTGTTATGTAGCGGATCCTGGTGCCCGACAGGCAACTAACTGTAACCTTCTCCTTGTCTAGCCTAGTTAGTGGGATATCAGTGTGCCTGACTATAGAGTCGCCTATTACTAGTGTGCTGGGTATGTTACTTTGCCTTGAGGGCTGTGATTGCGTGGCGCACTGATTATGTGAAGTATGTGTTTCATGGTTTGTGATGTGGTGTGGAGGTTGCTTGGGTGTCTGCTTTGGAAGTCTCTTTTGCTTTTGCAGATTTTTATTTAGAGCCTCCGAGTTTGTTTTCGTGTATCTATATGTGCTATTTGCCGGTGTTGGTTTAGTAGGTCTTTGTGAGACTGGTGGTGTGTTGCAAGTATTTTCCTTCTCCTCTTGACTATCAGTTCCAGTCTTGGGTTGAGAGAGCTTTGCCTCCAGTTTGGCTGTATAATTGCATCTCTTGCATATATTAGTGTTTGGTGGTAGGAGGAGAGGGTTGTCTGTGTACATCAGGATGTTGTAACATTGCCTCAAAATGCCCAGATTCACCAGTTGGACTGGAGAGTACACCTGAAACTGCCCTTTGGACATGCCTGAATAGGTAAAGTGAGCTGTTTTACTGATTAGCTGGTAGGGACGAATAGAGAGCCTTGTCCTTCTGGACAGTATAGGGGGTCTAGGGCTAGGGTTAATTAGTGCTTGCAAATTAGTTTTGAGCAAGTGCTGGGCTGTGAAATGGATGGTTTGTGTGCTTAAGTTGAAAGTTTGTCTAGTTCCAAAGAAAAAATTGAAGAGCAGACTTTGTGGAGCCGGGAATAGTTTAACCCTAGCTAACTGGCACTGCCAGGCATGCAAAACCGCAGAAATGCGGTTTTTATAGCAGGGAAATGAAAGAGATAGAAATTAGCCGAAAATGGCCAATAAACTACTAACTTCTGGGCTACAGCAAACAAGGCGCACATATTTCAGAAAGAAACAGATCAAATAAGCAGGCACAATAAGCCTTTAACCAGAGATTCCCAGCTCAGAAGGGCAGAACCTAGCCTCTCCTCCCACAAGAGTGCAGACTACAAACCTTCTTAATGTAAAATAACTGGCCTGAAGCCCAAGTGCTTAAACCAGACCTAATACACTTTTAGAATAACAGACACTGAGCCTTCAATCAGCAATTCCCAGCTTAGAAGGATGTAAGCTACCTGTCCTGCTACAACAGTGCAGACCACAAACCTTCTTAATGTAAAACAACTAGTCTGAAGCCCAAGTGCAGTAATCAAAAGACATAGAATAGCAGTTACAATTTAATCAGACTACTACCAAGCAGTAATAAATGCAGCAGAATAAACACAATGGAGTATTTTAAGAAGAGGCAAAAGCAAAAAAAAGCAAAATAATGTAACAATAATTTCATGGCTTCCTGGTAAATGAGATAAGAGGATGTTCCTCTTGCTTGTTGAAATACCAAACCACATCAATGTAGTCATTGTGAGTGGCAACAGCAACTTGGGAAAGGGAGCCCTTGAATGTTTGCAAAGTGAAGTAGACAGCCCTCACATGTACATTACCAATAAGCAGACTTCCCTCTGTTTGTGACCATACACAGACTGTCTGCAGGTGAAAATGCCTCCACCCCATCTTAGGGAAAAGGCATCCATGATGACAAACACAGTTGAGCTGTGAGCTACAGAATGTTTATCTACAGTAATATTCAGTTTATGCAACTAACAACTCACCTTTTCTTGCATATTTTGAAAGTTTCTGACTAGGAGAGACATGGTGGTCATAGAAGATTCCACTGCACTTTCAGAATCAACCTCCACACTCCCACATAAAACCTGGTTCTGAAACCATGTAAATTGTGGCTGCTATGAAGCCCAAGCCCTGAGGCAAAGTAAAGCTGGGAAGTAGTTATCTAAGTCAACTTACCATAACTATAGATGTTTGAATAGACCACTTTTACAGTAGCCTCAGCTATAAGGGATGTATCCTACTAAGGACAGGGCATCTGGCCAGCTTCCAAAGCTTGTATAAAACAGACTCCAAAAACTGGAGCTTTTTTGCATTAGAAAAAATGGAGGCTAGAGCCCTGATACAAAAATGTAGTAGGAGAAGAGAGGAAGATGGGGACCACCATCCTAGCATAAAAAAACAAGGGGGAAGGAGGCATAGTGTTTACACTGCACCATTGCCCTATTCAAACATCTACTATAATGATAAGGTTCCTTAAACAACTGCATTGCTCTCATCAGTAGATAAACATCTTGTCAGTCTGAATTGTTTTGTTCTGTCCAAAAGCTATATGGGATCCATACCAGAGCTTATAAAAAAGAGGGAGGGGACTCCTGAATCTTCAAACATATCATAGATATTAATGAAAGGGGTGAGAAGCATACAGGAGCATTACTATCCAAGGAAATAGAAAATAAATGATATCTGCCTCTAGGCCTTTGCATGAGGAGGAAGAAGGATGAGAATTTAGGAGTTCATGGAGACTGGCTGTTATTTTGTAGCACTTGGCAAAAGATGATTCAGAGAGTGAGAGGCCTTATTTTATTTTATTATTTATTTTGATTTGTTAACGGGATGGTCCGACTGGATATACATGTTTTTTTTGAGGAGAGCCGGGAGAAAATAACAGACACTGAAAACAGGAAATTAAGTTACTTCATCTATAATATTTCAAGTCCACCCCCAAAGGCAGTATAATGACATACAGTCCAGGATCACAGTAAGTACCTTGTCATGATATGAACAACAAAATTTGAAAGTCATGCGTCAGCCACTTAGAAATAGTTTGTTTTGATAGTAATTGTCCTTTTTTCTTACCTTCATAAGAAATGAACAATTAATTATAATTTCTGAAGTTGCTTGTCCTGTCAATGTAGTATCTGAGTTGCCTATGGATATCCAGAGTATGCAGAATTTTTCCTCCCTTGTTTTTGGCTCCAGGAAGAATGCAGGGGATGAACAAACTAATTCAAAGTAAATTATGATACCACTTTAGGCAAAAAAGAATGGTTCTTAAAGAAACCCTATTTTTATGAAAGATGGGATAGGGCTAAGTCACCATAAGAGCCTGCAACTCAGATATGTTGTATCTTATTTATTTTGCAGTAGTCAGAGCAATGGGAAACATTGTTTTCATGATAAGTACTTTAAATCAGCCTTATGAGCTGGTTCAAAATGAAAAAGTCTAAGTTTCTGCAGTACAAAGTTAAGATCATGCGGATGAGCCACCTTCTTTCTAGGTGTATGAATATATAATACCCCTTTCAGAAACCACAAAAGGTCACTCAGACTTCTGTCATTGCAATCCATGAATATCAGTCAATAAACACAATCTCTGCAGAAGTAAAGGTTATCTGAATTAATTGCATTGAGAGATCTATAACTAATGAAGAGGCAAACAGCTTTACATTTCAGTGTTTCATGTACAAATTCAATGCCTGATGCCTTTGAAGAATTAATTGCCCTTGTTACATTAACAAAGTTGGTAAGCTAGTAACATTACAATAGGGAATGGCTGTCAAACCGTCAACAGTTTCATGGATATCAGGCGTCTCATCCCAAGGAGGGCTCACTAAGGACTGCAGCCCCCTAACCCCTCCCTTAAAGGGCACTGCAATATAAGCACTCCACTGGCATGTTGTGAGAGTAGAATACACAGCCTTTTACAACAAAGGCAAGTATGCTACCTGTTGTGTTATTAACACTGCTTTCAAATTTGATAGCACAGACTCTGATGACGGCCATTTGCTAAACAAAACAGTTGAACAATGTAATCAGACTTAGCATGAGCGACAGTAAACTTCACCTCCCTTGAAACTCAACATTCCATGAAAATGCACTGAAGCTAGACATTCCTCAAAAATGCACAGAAGCTTAGTAGTCCTTGAAAATGAAGAGAAACAATACGCTTTGAAAATGCATAGAAAGTCAACATTCTTTGAAAATGCACACTGAAATTCAACAGTCCTTGAAAATACACCTGCTGCTGATAGTTTATTAGTTGGTACAGAGGATTCAGGCTTTATCATCTTGTTAGCAAGGTGCAAGGTTTGAGCATGAATAAGTTAATCAACCTGCCATCCCTAAATGGGGCATTTTACAGATACACAGACATACAGACACACATCTGCTTGTAATCCTCCACTTGCTCTACTGTCCATGCTCAAGCGCAGATGGTGCTATGGACATACTCTGTGTGTGTTCTTAAAGGAGAAATGTATGTTTTGTGGCAGTAACCTCCCCCAAGCCAGTGGTGGGCCTCCCAACTAATGGACCCCAAGCAACTGCCTAGTTCTCCAAGCATTGGATCTGCTTCTGGCTCCAACACAAAATCAGGATCACAAGGAGGTGATACCAGTTTACTTGGAGGCCTCTTGTGCAAAACCCCTTTCAAAAACATTTTGACATGAGACTGCATTGAAAGAGGAGGCTCCATGGGCAGACATGCTGAAATGGCTTATAAATGAACTTTGACAGAGGAAGAAGAAAGGCCATAGGATAGTAACTCACACAAATACTGTATAAAAGAGAACAACTAGCCCAGGTGGGTGCTAGTTGTGTTTTGCCACTAACTAGAAAACTTTCTCCACTTGCTAATAAACAATTTTGTAGTAGAAGGATTTCTTGCCTCTGTTAGTTCCTGCTGCACATCCTCAGTAAACAAGTGTCTAAAAGGAATTAAGGTCCTATCATCCAGATAATCAACTGAAGTTGACTGAGGTGGGGGCTGTATCAAACATACCTGTTCTTGTATGAGTAGATCCAGTCAATGAGCAGCAGCAAGCTTATGGTAATTGCCCCCCAGCCATTTCAACAAGAAGGGAGAACCTCGGTCATCTGGGCCAGAAGGGATCACCACAATGATCTTGGGGGGACTCCTGAATCTTCAAACATATCATAGATATTAATGGAAAGGGTGAGAAAGCATACAGGAGCATTACTATCCAAGGAATAGAAAATAAATGATATCTGCCTTCTAGGCCTTTTTGCATGGAATCCTGGAACAGAATCTTGCTAGTTGATTGTTCAGAGAGGAGGCAAATAAATCTACTTGTGGAACTCCAGAGAGATGGAATACATTTTGGAAGATTCCCTGATCTAGTTTTCATTTATGAGGGTCTGCCCTGGTCCTACTTAGCCTTTCTGCCACACAGTTTTGCTCTGATGGAATGTAGGATGCCTGTAGAGTGAGATTGTGCTGTGAAGCTATATCACAAGCTAACATGGCTAGTCTGCAAAGGGTGCACAACCTAGTTCCCCCTGCTTGTTGATGTACTACATGACTGTGGTATTGTCTGTAACAACTTAAAGAGGTCCTGGAGACCAAAGATGATTCAGAGAGTCGAGAGCCTTATTTATTTTATTATTTATTTTACATTTGTTAGCCGGGGTGGTCCGACTGGATACATGTCCTTTTTCAGCGGAGGCCCGGGGAGAAAAGCTCCAACAGAGTTACACTGATAATTAGGTACAGTAAATGAGCTGAAAGAACTTAACAAAAACATAGGCTATTTACATACAAGTACAAGACTGCCATTACTATTTCTGAGATTACTACAAATGTAACATTAATAACATATTAGCAAGGACGGTAGGCAGTATAATGACATAGAGTTAGACAGGATACATATTTCTTTATCACAGTATACAAAGTACTTATCATCTTAGCTAGTTGTTTATGTTTTAGTTAATGGCACAGAGCTAGTCTGGGTTTGAGCAAGGACATAGCCAGTGTGACTTGAAGTGGAGTTTTAGACTATTTTTGAATTGACTTAGAGAAGTTGCAAGCGTGATGTTATTTGGGAGAGAGTTCCATATTTTACCAGTGCTGTTGGCAAATAGCGTCACCACCTAGGTTGAGAGATTTAGTTGTTTGGACAAGGAGTCTGTTTGCTGAGCAAGGCAGCTTAGATTGGAGTAGGAGTCATTAAGTTTTTTAGTGCTGGGGTATTCTCAGGTTATTTAAGGATTTTGAAGGCCTCTATGAGTTGGGACTGGTGAAGAAGGTGTGGGAATTCTATCCATCCAAGCTTTTTCAGGTTAGTACAGTGGTGTGTTCTGTAGGGTAGGCCTGTAACGAACCTGGCAATGTGATTATAACAGGATGAGAGCTTGGCCAGATCAGATTTGTTAAGGTGAGTGAGGACAGGAGAGGCATATAGTAGGGTAGAGAGAAGGTGTGAACGGGCTGTGGCTGCCCTGGTATTTGGGGTAAGGAAGGCTTTAATTCTATAAAGGGTCCCAAGTTTCTTGTTGACTGACTTAATGGCTTGGTTGATATGTATATCAAATCTGAGTTTATTGTCAATGTTTACTCCTAATAGCTTTGTATAGGTGTATGGGGAGATGATGGTCCCATTATTGGATTTTATAGTGAAGTTTTCAGTCGGAGATCTGTTGGTTGGGTAGAAGAGAAGTAACTTGGTTTTGTTTGGATTTAAGATCAGGAGATGGTTGGCAAGCCAGTTTTCGACTTTGGTGAAGCTATGTTGGGTGGTAGTTAGTAGATTTGCAAGAGAGGCATTGGAACATATTATAGTCGAGTCATCTGCATATTGAATGCAGGTGGCTTCAGGGATGACTGTTTGGATGTCGTTTATGAAGACTGAAAAGAGGAGAGGTCCTAATATGGAACCTTGAGGAACTCCTATGGTATTTGGTAGTAGGCAGGAGAGCTTGTTTTGCCACATTACTGCTTGTTGTCTCCCAGTGAGGTAAGCTTGAAACCAGTCAAGGGCTGGAGTATCTAGATACAGGGTTTTTAAAGTATATAGAAGTAACTGATGGTTTACCATATCGAAGGCTTTCGATAGGTCATGGAAGAGAGCGGAGGATATTTTTTTATTATTCCGGTTAAGATTAATGTTTTCAGTAAAAGAGAGGAGGGCAGTGGTTGTACTATGATGGGGTCTGAATCCATGTTGAGAGTCTGTGAGTAGTTTATTTTGGGTTAGATAGAGCATTAGTTGGTTGTGCATGCACATTTCCATAATTTTGGCAAGTGGTGATAGTATGGCTATAGGTCTATAGTTGGATAGTTCTGTGGATGAACCTCCTTTGTGGAGTGGAATAACATAGGATATTTTCCAAATTGAGGGGATTGAGGCCTCGGTTATGGTTCTGTTAATTAGGATTGAGATAGGGTAGGCTACGACATCTGCAGCAATTTGCAGGTATTCAGCCGCAGAAGATCGGCTGAAAGGGTGGTTGGCTTCAGTTTTTCAAAGGGATCTGATAAAGGATGTGGACACTGGCTGGAAGTTAAAAGAGAGTGGTGAGTCGGGTATAGTGTTTATAGAAGTGTGGGGAGGAGAAAGTTGGTTAGCTAATGACTGGATGGTTTCTGTGAAGAAAGTATTGAATGAATTGGCTATATCTTCTTGGCTCTTGTCAGATAATGTTCCTGGGGTCGGAGTAGTGGATTTGCCTGGTTGAAGAAGTTTATTTATGCCTGCCCAGTACTTTTGAGGGTTATTCTGATGTTTATGTTGCAGATTGTAGAAGTAATTTTTCTTATCTAGTATGATGGCTTTTTTAGTCTCATTTCTAAGTTGTTGGAATTTGATACAATCTAGGGGTAGTTTGGTAGTGCGCCATTTATCCCACGCTTTGTCTCTAGTTGTTATTTTGGTTTTGGTGTCTGTTGTTAGCCAGGGTGCTAGTTGAGTTTTAATTCTTATTGAGCGTTTAGGTGCATGCGAGTCAAGTATAGTAAGGAATGAATTGTTAAATGATGACACTGCCTCATCAAGGGAAGGAATTAGAAGTTATGTACTCACCATAACGTTCCATCTGAGTAGGTGTATTCATTTGTCTGCAACCTGTGGGTTATGGATCCGATATCGGATCCGAACCGCATGGTTTTCCAGCTATGGATCCAAGCTCTCAGCTCCTCCTCACCCATAATGCCCTGCTCTACCCTCATGACCTCAGATCGAGTTTGCCAAAGCAACAACACCCTGAAAAGGGTAACATAGAATATGCAGGAAACTGAAAGGCCAGGGGATAGGAGGGCGGGATGGTTGCAGACAAATGAATACACCTACTCAGATGGAACGTTATGGTGAGTACATAACTTCTAAATCTGAAGTAGGATATTCATTTGTCTGCAACCTGTGGGACAGAGTCCCCAGCTACCTGAATCTTGGGCGGCCATCATGGAAGGATATTCCGGAGCACCGCGAGCCAAAGGATGCTCTACCCCTAGATGCAAGATCCAACTTATAGTGGGAAATAAAAGTATGAGATGAAGCCCACGTGGCTGCTGCACAAATATCATCTAGAGGAATCCTAGCCTTGAAGACTGCCGAGGTAGATACTGACCGGGTTGAATGGGCATGAACCCTTCCGTGCGGGCCTTCCTGAAGCTTGATAAGCCAATAAGATGCACTGTGAAATCCAGCGGGACAGAGAAACTTTAGAAATTGGCTTGCCCAAATTGAATTTTGCAAAGGAAATAAACAACTGGTCGGATTGCCTATGACCAGCCGTCCTGTTCAGATAAAATCTAAGTTGCCTGTGAACATCTAATGAATGGAGCGTATATTCACCTTTGTTTTCATATTTAGGGAAGAAAACAGGGAGGTTAATGGACTGATTGATGTTTGCTTCAGAAGCGACTTTAGGAAGAAAGGACGGATTGGTCCTGAGGTAGACACGGTCCGGATGAAATACCAAGTAAGGAGGTTTAGCTGATAATGCTTGAAGCTCAGAAACTCTCTTGGCGATGTAATGGCTACCAAAAAGGCTGTCTTGTAGGACAAGAATTTGAGATCCACCGTAGCCGCTGGCTCGAAAGGGGGAGCGGTCAAGGCCTGTAGAACCAGAGAGAGGTCCCAAGGGGGAACCGCTTGTTTTATAGGGGGCCTGAGAAGAAAAGTACCTTTAAGAAAAATTTTACACAATTTGGCTGACATAAGAGGATTAGAGTCATGGCCAATGTGATAATGAGAAATTGCCGCCAGTTGTACTTTGACTGTGGAACTGCTGGCACCATCGTTAAAGAGAGTGGTTAGAAAGTCAAGCACTAATGGAAGAGGAGCCGTGAAGGGATTCAGGCCTTGCCGCCCCGCCCACAAAGAAAAACGTTTCCACTTGCTGCGGTAAACCTTTCTAGTGGATGGTTTATGAGCTGCCACCAAAATTGCCTTAACAGGTGACGAAATACCGAGTCCTGATCAAGAGTGGAACTGGAGCAGCCAAGCGGTCAGCTTCAGGTTGTCCAGATTCGGAGGAGGAATGCAGGATGGATGGGATATCAGATCCGGGATGGGATCTAGAATCCAAGGAGGATTCACCGAGTGAGACCTTAGGAAGGGGAACCAGATCTGTCGAGGCCAAACGGAGCAATGAGAATCATTCTGCAACCCACCCGAGAGGCTTTCTGAAGAACTTGGAGCATCAGAGGCAAGGGTGGATAAGCATACAGAAGACCGGGTGGCCAAGCATGCACCAGAGCGTCTCTTGGGGTACCTCCGGAGGAGGTATCAGAGCGAAAAACTGTTGCACTTGGTGTTTGAGGGAGAGGCAAAAAGATCGCATGAAGGGGTTCCCCACCATGCGAATATGCGTTCCGCTACCTGACAATTGAGAGACCACTGTAAGGGGTCAGAATGGTGCGACTGAGCTTGTCCGCTAGGATGTTGGACCGACCCGGAATGTGCGTTGCTATTAGAAAGCGGTAGGTGGAGATTGCCCATTCCCAAACTCTCATGGCTTCTCGACAAAGAGGGTAAGACCTTGTCCCCCCTTGCTTGTTGATGTACCAGACAACAGACATATTGTCCGATTGAATCGCAATTGTTCCCAAGGGAAGAAAGTCCTGAAGTGCTAGCAACGCTAAGAGCACTGCTCTCATCTCTAGAACATTGATATGCAGTAAGGTCTCTGAATTGTCCCACGTGCCTTGGACGGTCCGGCCCGCAAAGTGCCCCCCCCACCCGAGGCGGGAGGCGTCCGTGGTCACCGTGGCGAGAGGGGGAGAAGCACAAAATGGGCGGCCTTTGTGGAGATCCGGGGAGTGGAGCCACCACAAGAGGGACCGCTTGCAAGCCTTGCTGATTGCTATGGGATGATGCATGGGGAGAGCAAGGTATGACCACTGTACTAAGAGCGTCCACTGTAGAATGCGCATATTGAGCCTGGCAAGAGGAAGAAGTGCTATGGCCGATGCCATGGACCCTAGAGCCCTCAGGACCAACTCCGCAGGAACAGAACTTGAATGGAGGATGGCCCGCACCTGAAGCTGCAGATTTTGAACTCTGTCCGCAGTGAGGAAGGCTCGTAAACTCTTTGTGTCTAGCCTGGCCCCTATGAAATCTAAGAGCTGAGTGGGCGCCAGGTTGGATTTCTTTGTATTTATTGTGATGCCCAGAAAGGGAGCAAGATGGAGAAAGGAGTCTCGCCAATAGAAGTAGATGCCTTGTTGGGGGTAAGAAGCCAGTCGTCCAGGTAGGGAAAGACCTGCACCCCTGAAGCCTCAGGTGGGCCGCTACCACTGCTAATACTTTGGTGAACACCCTGGGGCTGTGGTGAGACCAAAGGGAAGGACCCGAACTGGTAGTGACTGGCTCCCAGCCGGAAGCGGAGAAACCTCCTGGGCGCCTGTCCATCAGGATGTGGTAGTACACGTCCTTGAGGTCTATCGAGCACATCCAGTGATTTTCTCCCAGAAGGGGGAGAATAGATTGCAGAGTGACCATTCGGAATTTTTCCTTGGGAACTGCCAGATTCAGGAGAGAAAGGTCTAGGATTGGTCTTAGTTCCCCCGTCTTCTTTGGCACTAAAAAGAATCTGGAGTAGAACCCTGATCCGATCTGGTCTGGGGGAACGGGCTGGATGGCTCTTTTCTTTAGCAGATGGCCAATTTCTGCCAAAGCGGCCTCCCGTTGACCGGGTGGGACGTCTGGGAGGGACTTCAACTTTGGAATGTGAAGAAAAGGGATGTGATATCCTCTGGATATAATTTGGAGAACCCAGCGGTCCGATGTAATGGACTCCCATGCCGCTAGGTGCCCCGAAAAACGTCCCCCGACTGCCTCCAGAGTGGAACAGTCGGGCAACCCCTCAGGGTTGCTGCGCGGGCCGTTCAGAGAAAGGTTCCCTGGACCCGAAGTTTCTGGGAGCCCCTCTGCCTCTAGGGCGGCGTCCTCCCTGTCCTCCTCTGCCACGGAAGGACTGGTTGTCCGGAGCAGGCTGGGACTGCTGCGACTTCGGAACCACATCTTCTTCTGACCCTTTTGGTTCCTAGAGTAGGGCCTCTGGGGTGCAGAGAAGCGGATTCGACGGCAGACAGCGTCTTCCCATCCTTTTCGCTCTGGGTCAACGCCTCGCAACGGTTTTGCCAAACAGAGCAGAACCATCAAAGGCGTTGCAACGACGCTTTGAAGGGCTCAGAAAAATGCAGTGGAGCCAGGCCTGGCGTCTAGTGACCAGTCCTGTCCCGCAGCTCTAGCGGCCCTCCGCTGCATGGGAGAGTAGCCGCATAGAAGTATTAGTAACTGACCTAAGAGTGGCCATACGGGTGGAGTGCAGAACCCTGTCCTCCTCCGAAATGGACTCAGGGGGGATGCAGCGTATTCTTTAATAAGATCTCGCTGCATCCTAATGACATGTGCCAAATAGTTCAGCGCCCTTACTGAGAAGGTCGCTGAACTAAACATCCGCTTCCCCAAGCGGTCCATCATCCGAGACTCCTTGCTCGGGGGGTGGACTGAGGGACTCTCCTGAGCCAGTTCCCTCTTGGTGGCCGCCGTCAACATGGCATCTACCAGAGGCCCCTTACTCCAATGGGCCCGGTCGGAAGGCGGACTAAGGATCCTATCGGGTCTCTTGGGAATTGGCTCCACGGTGTCCGGTTCCTTCCACGCCCTGGTGGTAATAAGGTCCACCAGGGGTCGGCAGGGGACACCCAAGAGGTAGACGGGCCCGCTTCAAATGCCTCCAAGAACACGGACTCGTCCGAGGAAGACTTGGGGGCAGACCACCCCCCCCCTTATACGGAGCATTTCCATGATGTCTCCAAATGAGACATCCTCGGGGGGTGACCGTGGGGAGCCTTCCCCTTCCTCCAAGTCCGTGTCTTCTGTGAGAGACTGGGAGTCAATGTGCCTCCTCTTGCACGTATGCTTGCGGGACATCCTCTGGGGGCTGTCAGAGGAGTCCTCACAAGCAGCAATTTGTTCCATAGGAGCAACTTGGGGCACAGAAGCGGGCTGTCCCAGGGGCCGGATGGTGGAAGCCTGGCCCAGTGCAGAGGGAGCGCGGGACGGAGCCTGAACAAGTGCCGGGGGTCCGGAGACCCTCAACAGAGCCCTCTCCACTACATCAAAAGCCGAAGGGAGCCGACCTCGACCAAAGGATCCGACAATCGGCTCCCCTCGGATCCGAAGAGTGGACGGAGCGGCGCGGCGCTCGGATCCGAAGGACAGTGCGCTCCGACACAGACGGCGCCGAAGGAGCACTGATCCCCCCGGATCCGAGGCTCGGATCCAGGCTCCGAGAGGTCGGATCCGACGCACTCGAGGGCAGGGTCGGATCCGAAGTACAAAGTACTATCGGCGCCGACCCACCCCGGCTCGGCTGCTCGGCTCCAGCTGCTCCGAACCCGGGTAGCGGGTCGGAGAAGGAGCAATAGGTTTAAAAAAGGGTGTTGAGCTCCCCCCCAGAGGGGGGGGAGGCAAGAGCACTCCCATCTGCATCTGGGCCTGGATGAATCTTCTCATCATCCGGTCCAGATCAGCATCCGAAAGGCTATAAGTAGATCTCGACGAGGCTACCGAGGCAGGCCTGGAATGCCTCCTCGATAGCCTCGACGGAGATCGGGTCTCCTCCTCCTCAGGACCCGGTGAAAAGCACACTGGGGACCGGAGCCGAGAAGGAGGAGACCGAGCCGACAACGGAGCCGGAGGAGAAGCCCGCTTAGCTGGCGGGGCCGAAACAGAGGTCTCGGCCCGCCGCTTGTGGTGCTTCTCCCTCCGGTCCTTTTTTCTAGCCTCCCTCTCCTCTCCAGAAACGGGAGGTTGAGTCCCAGGAGCAGGAGGGGGTGCCACAGAGGGAATAACCGGATCCACGGTTTTTCCCGAAGGAGCGGAGGCCGGAGCCGAGTCAGGCGGTAAAAGGCCCGCCAAGACAAGCTTGGACCTCCGCTCCTTAAGTGCCCTGGGGTTGAACCCTGCACAAATGGAGCATCCAGATGTGAGGTGTTCAACCCCCAGGCACCTAACACACCGAGTGTGGCCATCAGCCGGTGACAGCTTATTGCCACACTCGGTGCATTTAGAAAAAATAGATTTGGGCTGATCAGCCATCAAATCTAAAAAGCTACTAAAGCTACTCAAGAAAGTAACTAAAACTAAGAGACACACAGGCCCAACACACACTCTACGCAACAGCGAGGGGAGGGAAAAAAAAGATACTTATAGAAACTCTAAATACAACTATCAAAAGGGGAAACCTAAACTTTCACACAAAAGCACAAAAAAAAACTCAAAGTTTTTTTGTTAAAACAGTAAGAAATAAGCACTTAGCTGAGAGCTATGAATACCAATATCCAGTCACCAGCGCGGCAAACGAGATCTGAGGTCATGAGGGTAGAGCAGGGCATTATGGGTGAGGGGAGGAGCTGAGAGCTTGGATCCATAGCTGGAAAACCATGCCGGTTCGGATCCGATATCGGATCCATAACCCACAGGTTGCAGACAAATGAATATCCTACTTCAGATCTTTAGTTTTGTCCAGTTACATGATTTGAGTTCAAGTTGAAATTTAGTTGGGTCAAAGTTTTTCTTGGATCTGATAGACCTATAAATAGGTAAGCTTGTACAATTAATTTTGTCTTTCATGATGTATGTGAGCAGGTGATCACTAAGATCATTAGGGAGAGTTCCAGACATATTGTTCTGGGGATGACTGTTGGTGAGTATCCAGTCTAGTATACTCTCTTTTTGGTTATTGTTACCTGTACGTGTGGTAGATGATATTATCTGAGAGAATCCATGTAGGTTAACAGGGATGGGGTTGGACTGTGCTGTGCATTGGTTCTAGTCAATATTAACATCCCCCAGGACAATGGTTTCTTGAGGGTAGTTGTTGGCTATCCAATGTAGAATGACCTCTAGTGTTTCTACATTGTTCCCAGGGAATATAGGTGACAATTAGGTTAATGCCCTTATGATTATTTAGTAGAATTTTTAGAGCTAGTATTTCAGCGTTAGAGACCTGGGGTGGTTGTATAGGGTTAGTTATGATGTTAAGTGTGCTATTATATAAGACGGCTATTCCACCTCCTCTTTTCTTTACTCTATCTGCCCTAAGTATATTGTAACCAGGAGGCAGGATCTCATTGTCTTTGGTTGATGGCGGAGCCATGTTTCAGATAGACACATTATGTTGGGGAGGTATGTGGCTAGTACAGCATGCAGGCTATGTATCTTATTGTTTAGGCTTCTAATGTTTAAGTGGCATATTAGGAGGGAGTTGACCAGTCGGTGGGAGAGTGGTGGGCTGGTAGGATTTTGAGTTAAGGTTGGGCCTGGATTAGGATGGATGTCCCCATCTTTGGTTATGTTTTTTCTTAGATACGCTAGTAGTCTAATAACTTTGAATAGTAGTTTTAGTTCATATTTGGATTTTGGTGTTGATTGGAGTGTTTTTTTTAAAAGCAAGTGGTTGGACTTTATAATTTTTGGGGTAGTGTAGTAGTGGGCAAGTTCTGCAGTCAGTGGAGGTAGGGAGGTCTTGGTTTGGCATTTTGGATAAGAGAAACCTACGAATGTGAGATTTTCATAGCTAGTAAGAAAGTATGGCAGAATTAAGAGTGGTAAGATAAGAGGAAGGAGTTTATAATTATTTATAGACATGTTATATGTCATCAATGGGTGGGGTCAATGTGCTTCAGAGGAATAGTAGTGGTTAAACAGTAAAGTGGTGGGGGGGATTGGAGAGGAAGTTGTGTAGGTTGGAGAGGAAGTAGGGGTGTGGCCTAGTGGCTATAAATGTAGACACAGTGGGGGCGGGTGGGATAAGGGGCAGGGAGGGAGCTTGCGAGCCCGAGCGAGGGCTTGAGCAGGCTAACCCAGTCCCAGTTTTGGTCCTATGAGTGGGGTAAATAGTCTGATAGTGTAAGTAAGCAGATTGGAGTACAGGCTTGAAATTCAACATAAACATATACAGTTGTAAAATGTCTAATACAAGTCAACATAAATAGGCATTTACAGTTGTAAAACACTTACTGGAGAGACACTGAGCCTTCATGGGGCCTGTAGCAGAGTGGATTGAAGTTTTACAAATGGTGCCTGCCACAGGTAATATTTATTAACTCTGGGATTGTCTTAAGGTAATAAACAGGGAAGGGGAGGGGAGAACAAGGGTGTGAGCAGGCAGTTCTTTGTACTGCTGCTAATGAGCCAAAGCAAGACAAGTATGTGTTAAGAACAATCACAATTGACCAAGGACTGCTCTTAAACTGTAACTCTTGTCTTAATTTCTCAGGTGGAAAACCAGGATAACCTTGTATCAGTAGGCTACTGTGGTATAGTTTAAATAAACAAACACACAGTATTGATCAGTTATTGATACTATTTGCTAACAGAAGGGAATAAGAGAAAGTGGAAGATGTGTGTGTGTGTGTGGTGGTGGTGGTGGTGGGGGGGCTGCTTACAGCCAAAGCACAGTGCTCTCCAGGGGAAAATGAAGATTGGCTCAAACAGTTAGACACATACTCAAAGTTAACTGTAGCTGTTTGCAGACAGTTCAGACCCGGACTGCACTTTTCTTACAGGAATGTTAAAGGTGGTACCGGAGTTGAATACTTAAGAGTGGTGTTAGGTTCAAAGTTAACTGTAGCTGTTTGCAGACAGTTCAGACCCGGACTGCACTTTTCTTATAGGAATGTTAAAGGTGGTACGGAGTTGAATACTTAAGAGTGGTGTTAGGTTCAAAGTTAACTGTAGCTGTTTGCAGACAGTTCAGACCCGGACTGCACTTTTCTTATAGGAATGTTAAAGGTGGTACCGGAGTTGAATACTTAAGAGTGGTGTTAGGTTCAAAGTTAACTGTAGCTGTTTGCAGACAGTTCAGACCCGGACTGCACTTTTCTTATAGGAATGTTAAAGGTGGTACCGGAGTTGAATACTTAAGAGTGGTGTTAGGTTCAAAGTTAACTGTAGCTGTTTGCAGACAGTTCAGACCCGGACTGCACTTTTCTTACAGGAATGTTAAAGGTGGTACCGGAGTTGAATACTTAAGAGTGGTGTTAGGTTCAAAGTTAACTGTAGCTGTTTGCAGACAGTTCAGACCCGGACTGCACTTTTCTTATAGGAATGTTAAAGGTGGTACCGGAGTTGAATACTTAAGAGTGGTGTTAGGTTCAAAGTTAACTGTAGCTGTTTGCAGACAGTTCAGACCCGGACTGCACTTTTCTTATAGGAATGTTAAAGGTGGTACCGGAGTTGAATACTTAAGAGTGGTGTTAGGTTGGAGAGACACTGAGCCTTCATGGGGCCTGTAGCAGAGTGGATTGTAGTTTTACAAAAAAAAAAAAAAAAAATCCTGTTGGTCAGGACAAGCATCTTTCCTTGGATGTCCTACACCACCTGCACTTTCTTCCCTCCTGAAACTGCTCCTCAAGCAATGTTCAAGGCATCTGTAGTGACTTACTACTTTGGAAAAGGGAGGGATAAGGGGAGACTTGCATTTAAGGATACCTGTTGCGTCCACCAAATGATTTTTCTTTTGAAAAACCCCAGCACTGGGATCTGAAAAGTCCAAAGGTGTTGGTGCTGGTACCAAAGGGACTTCAAATACAACTGAATCTTTCTCATATGGAATTTTGCCAGGAGTATCATGAGAATCATAGAGGCTATGACACCCAAAATCCTAAGGTATTCCCTCACAGTGACAAGTCTGAGTGGAAAACCCCTGGAACAGATTTAAATCTAGATGTGCTTTTTCCTGTGGAAGAAAAGCTCTTTGTAATGAGGTGTCTAGCAGACATCTCAGGAATACAATTCTGTGTGATGGGAGTTAAAAAAAAACTTCTGAATGTTCTCCTGGAAGCTCAGCAAAGAAAAGATAAGCATGTCATCTAAATATGGAAAAAAGTGTATACACTGTAGCCTGCAATGGGTTATAACTGGAGCTCGACAAATTGTGAACAGTCTTGGTGCAGTGGATAGCCCAAAGGATAAGACAAAAAAGCTGTTAATGAGATCCAGACACAGAATCTTAAGAAACAACGGAAGCCTAGATGGACTGGAATTCGATAATAAGCATCTTTTAAAAATAAGTTTAATAAAAAAAAAAAAAAAAAAAAAGGAAAGGAAGAATGGGTAGCAGGTTGTGAAGTGAAAGTATTCTGAATATATTACATACTGCTTTAGGAAAGAAAGATTCTGAACTGGTCTCCAGATGTTTTTTTCTTTGGCACCCAGGAACATTCTTGATTAAAAACCTCTTCCCAATTGAGAAGGAGGAACTGCTTCTACTAACCACCTGAGAAAGCCTGCTTTGTAAGACAGCAGGGAATAGAGGGGGTTGGTTAAGTGGATGTGGAATAGTTCCCTAGACAGAAGGGATTTCTTCCCACTGATATTTGTGACCCTGCTGAATCAGTCTCAGAAGCCATTTGTCCAAAACAGTCTGTTATAAGACGGAGAGAGAAATGAAGATGACGATTTTCTGGAAGGGATAATGGACTGCCAATGTGGGGGGGGGGGGGCAAGGTCCCTTACACAGTTATTCTGATTTATTTGGCTGTCCTTTGTTCTTGAGGGAGGGGGTCCTCTTTCTTTTTGGAACCTCTCTGCCATTTTTGTAAACATCTGCTTACCAGCATTTTGTTTTTTGCTAAAACTGGATGAAGAAGCAGAAAATCCCTTGGGAATTGTAGAGGAGAGTTGAAAAATTTGAGAGACGCCCCTGTATCAACTTACCCCTCTCATCACATTTTTTGAAATTCTCTACAGCAGCTACTATCCAACGATGAAATTAAAATCAAATTTTTACGTCCTCGGGGGGGAGGGGGGGGTCTGGGAATGCAGCCAGACAAACCTCCTTAATATAGTACCAGCAACCACAGCCATGGATGTAATATCTATAAGGTCATAAACACACTGTAAATAGTGAATAGTGACCTGAGAAATTGAAGAAATTAAACTACACAAAGCAGATTTTTCTTTGCAGGAGGGAACCTGCAGATAAAACATTCATCATTCTTTCATGAGTCAAAATAAACTTTAACATATGAGCCTGATAATTAAAAATTCTAAAAATTAAATTTGCAGAAACAAAAACTTTTCTTTCCAAATGTATCTATTGTTTTGCCATTCGTATCTGAATAAGAAAGATGAGAATTAACAAAATGCTTGTCAGCAGCTGGATTAACTAAAGCTACAGCTGCTGGGTCAGGTCTGGGATGACTGTATAAAAATTTGAAAGTCTGTGTAACTCTGTACATTCTGTTTTTTTAGGTGTAGCAGGCTTGTCATCCAGAAAAAAACACAAGTTGTGGCAAACACATCCTCCAATCCTGACAGCACGGGGGAGGGGGATTGGAGGAGGTTCTGGAAATTCCAGTTGGAACAACTCATAGTATTTTCTGAGGGACTAAGAGACCTCATTGTTCTCCCACTGAAAACACTGACACATTCTGAAAACTGTCGAAGAGAAAGAGAAGATTCAGATACCATGCTCTTCTCTGAGTCTGAATCAGAAATCTGAGGAGAAAAAAAGTGCATCTGTCTGTGAAGATTGGGGAAAGATGGGCGAAGGCTGCCAGCCTAGTCAAATAAAATTTGATAATATAATTCTATAATTTGTATAAATAAATGTAAAATACAGGCTTGTGTTTTTAAATGAAAGAAAACACTGTAAAATGTGAACTTCAAGATTGTTGCAACATTGCCATCTGCTGTAAGAAAAATCAAGCCAAGCATTTCAAATGTTCTTTGAAGTTACAATTATCTAAAAAAGTGGTGCCGAACTGTCTGGCTGAACACATTCTTTCTATTGTCTTAACTTAAGTAATAATTGTTAGAGTATACATGTGAAATGTCTTTTATTGTTGTAGTTTCCTGAGCGAGTGTTAGCTTGCTAAATAATGCAATTTGTTTGCCTGGGAACTCCAGACTAAGTGTCAAGATGATGTAATGTGAATACTGGGAAAGCCTAAGTGTCAAAATGATGTTATTTGGGAGGGCCTTAGTAGAGCTGTTTGTTAGTGTTTTAAAAACTATTGTTCAGTGAGAGACTGAAAGCATTTGTCTTGGACCATCAACCCCAGTACTGCTTATGCTTTATGTATGTAAGTAGGAATATAGCACTGTGTTTTCTCTTAAGATTAGCTAAAGATGACAAAGTTAGATTGTGTTTTTCTTTGACATCAGACCTGTCCTACTGTATTATTTTAAGTTTCTGTGTGATCTCTGAACTCTTAGATATCTCAGTGGTGTAGTAGTATTGTCTTGTGTTTTAATTATTTATTATTAAATATTTTAAAAAACATTTTACCTGTGGCTGGTTTGTGTAGAGACAAGTTAGGCTCTAGAGTACGTTGCATATTTATAGAGGTTATCGTAATAAGCCACCCTAATAAGCCTTAAGACTGACTAGTCACATTACCAATCGGATAATGATATTGCACAGTAAAAATTGGACACCCTGGAGAATCTGTGTCAGCCTTTTCCAGGAGTGTCTGTGAAGTTGTATAAATACTTATCTCAAAGTGTGGGTGTGTGTCAGCTACAAGCCAGGGACACGAAGCACTGGCTGGACAGAGAGGGTACTGGAGGTCAGCTTGCCAGCTAGGCTGAGATCTGGACCCTATAGCTGTGCCAGTGGGGAGTCTTATTGGGGACCTGGAGAGCAAGGGAGCAACCAGCCCCAGACTGACTGTGATCTCTGTGTGCACTTAAGGGAAATTGTACTTTACTGTGTATTAGTTATTCTTTCCTCTTCTAGGAGATGACCTCCCTGGTGTTAGTGGGGAGGATTGAGGCTCCTTGATTGCTGGGCCAGTGCACGGTCATCACACTGTCCCATCACAATGCCATACAGATTTAGTTTATTGGATATTTTGAGAAAAAGAGGAATCCCTTTTTCTTTACTCCAGAAACTACCGTGTTAGAAGAATCAATAGCCTAAGCCATACCTAACAAACTTCTCCTATCCAGTGGAACTGGTGTAGGAGAACATAAATGTTTAGTTTTCTGTTTATTTTGACAGGAATGTTGGGGCAAATATGGTTATTAATAGCAGCAGCTGCTTCCCCAAGGATGGGCGCAACCTCCTGACTAAGCAGGGGCACCTTCCCTGTTCCTTATCCTAAGACAGACAAGAATAACTCTCTCTTACCCACTAAGGGGACCACAACAGCTACACTGACATGGCTAACTGATGGTCAATAAATAGAAGCTGTATCGACAACGCCAGAGGGATCTGGACAAAATGATGAAAAATCTGAGGAACTAGCTTTGGCCACAGCAGAGTCATCCACCTGCAGCTGAGGCAGAATGCTAGCTTGATGTGGTAGCAAAGGCTGTTTAGTTAAGTTCTTCTTTTTTAGGCTGGAAGAAGGACTGACCATGAGACAAATAGCCTGTTCCATGGTCAAGCCTAAAATGGTGCTTCTTTCTTAGGAAAACTAAAGAACACAAACCAATAAATTTAAAAAAAAATAGTATAAAATCACTTTTCTTAATAAAAGCATAGTGAAAAAGTACTCTTAATATACTTTACCAGCCCCCAAAAGTAATTTAAACACAGTTACTCTACAGAAAAAAAAAGGTTTTAGAATGCTTAAATCAACTTTTAAACTGTCCAACACAAAAGCTTGCTCCAGTTTAAAAGTACAATAAAGTTGAATGACAATCAATAAAAACATATAATCCTAGCTTAAAATATACTTTCCCCACATGGGAAAGTAAGTTAAAACACTAAAAATAATATGTGGTAGTTTTTACCACAAAGGGAATTTATCCGCCCAGGAATGGAACAGCACAAGGACTCTCTTCAGAGGCAGGAAAGGTCTGAAGGGCTTGGAGCTCAAACCTTTCTTTTTAATCACGTCTGCTTGAACTGACTAATGGTTTGGGTGTGTGGAAGGTGCCCTGATGCTTTGGAAGCTGGATTGTTATGTCCCTGACAGGATGTAATCCATATAGCTAAGCCTAATGCAGCAATGATCAATATGAAGAGCATCGTAAGTTGTTGCTAAATTAAATTCAGTCTACACTGCCTAAATTAATTTTAGGGACATTTGCACCTGCTGCCAGATGTCTGAGGTACTACTTGTTGAACTGCTCATACCTGCGTCCTATAGCCTGCTGGCCAGGCATGTCACTTAAGCAGATGAGCCAGTTCAATAGATCTTTCATCATTCTGCAACTTTAAACGCTCATGTGAAGGGTGCTGAAGAGCTGAAAAGACAACACATCACAGACGTTGTGTAGGTTATTAGCAAGTGATACAGAATAGAACCACTGCTTGCATTTTATTTTTTTTTATTTGAATTTGCAGCAATGGAAGATAGAGTGCATTCCCCTCCCTTACTGTGAAAAGCTGCGAAGGTGTATGATGCCTATCCATATAGCAGTTTCATGCTGTTCCATTTGACTGTGCAGTATAGTATGTGCTTTCTTTATAGAATATATAACTTTGCTTGCTGGAAGCAGTGTGTGTGTAAGTCTTGTCAATACATGGTATATGAGAAAACTCAGGGGAAAAATAGAAAATAATCAAATATCTGAATAGAATTTTCCCATCAGAGAACTTCCAATTCACTGAAAATGTCTGTTAGAAATGGAAAATCTGCAAGCACTGTTTTGAGTTTTACTGTCATTTGAGTATGATAAGAAATATGACCACAAAGGACTACTTTTCTCCTTAGAGTGATGGGATAAGATCTGTCTTGTGTCTACAACATACAACACAAAAGAAAAAAAATTGATATCTACTGGCATCATATCTGGAACTAGTTCTCTGCCTTAAATCCCTTGCTTCCATGGGCAGATTCCAGCTTCTCATCAATCCTGAACAGTATAATACACATATCAAAGAATGAGTGCATGCATGAAGGAATTAATTGATGAGAAGATAAACTTTAGCTGGTCAGCTAATTCTTACAGGTACTGTATATCCAGTAAAAAACAGACCTTTAAATGTTAAAGCTAATGAACAGTTTCCTAGTACATTAAGAAAATCGATGACAAGCAATCAATTTGTTATAGAAGTCTTGAGAAAACAGTAACATTCATATTGGTTTAAAGAACCAGCCTTGATTGCAGAGAAAGTAGTTGAAATGTATCAAACAAGAGGTATGATAAAATGTTTTAGATCCCTTGATAATTATGAGAGTTTACTCGACATAAGCATTTGAAGAAAAAGTTGTAGAAGCAAAAAGGTAAAAGCAGGATTAACCATGAGCAGGAAGCCTTAACATGGCTGTTTTCTCACTCATGGTAAGCCTTTCCAGTTTTTAGATGGCCCTACCACTGAAGTTTCCCCACTAGCAGAAACCTTAGTATGGAGGGTAGTCCTACTGGCAGAGCTGCATGCTACTGCAGCGATTTGTATGAGTATCTAATCCAAACGAGAAGGCTGCTGAAGAGCCAAAAAGACAGCAAATCACAGAAGTCTCCAGAAATGCCACTGGCTCCTGATTTATGCTGCCAAGTGATTGCCTAAACTACCTCTGTTGAAGAAAATAATAAACATCATCAAAAGAGAGCGGCCAACCATTAACTCCTATTCCAGCAGATGCAGTAAAGGTAGGTTACAAAAAGACATGGTGGCAGGCAGGCTGTTAGAGATTAGATGTGAGTGGAAGTGTGTGTGCATGTCTATGGGGCCATGAATAAAGCTGGATGAATGTGTGTCTGTGCTTGTGTATGTGTCGGCCTTGGTGGTCACACCAGGGGTATTAGGTACGGAACTGAGAGAGTGGCTACGTGTGTGTGTGTGTGTGTGTGTGTGTGTGTGTGTGTGTGTGTGTGTGTATGTGTGTGCATTTTGGTCTGTGCATTTGGATGAAATTGGTGGGGTGCTTCCCTGGAAGCCCTGGGAAATGTGTAGTCTGACATTAGTGGTCAGTTTCTAGGAAAGATGGAAGTGGAGGGAATGCCAGCAGTAGTCCATAGCTGAAGCAGAAGAATTACCAGCTGGGGAGGAATGGCAGTGAGAAGGAGGTTGGCCCTGAAAAAAGTTGAGAAAAGAAAATGCCAGAGTTGGCTCCGAGCCCAGAACAGCTACTGCCAGGGTAAAAAGGGTCCATCCATCGGCCTCCCATGAAAGTCCTGGGACCTCAACCAGAGACTAAATTCCCATTTCAGAGGTCCAGATGAAAATGGATTTGCCCCTCTGTGGCAGGGGGGAGTTCCATGAGCTGAGGTGAAATTGGTGGGATGGTCCCCTGGAGGGCCCAGGGACATAATGATCCAACACTGGGGACAACCTCCAGGAGAGACTGAAGAGAAGGGGACACCAGCGACACCAACAGTTGGGGATGGAGGTCTCCAGGTCAGGGAGAATCACCAGTGCTGAGAGTGTCATCTCCAACAAAAGTATGAATGAGAATATGCTGGTGTTGGTGGCCATCCCAGGAGAGCACCTGCTTGGTAAGGAGGGTTCATCTGTGGTGCCTCATGAAAGCCCTGGGATCTCTAACAAAGACTCATTCCCCTCTGCAGAAGTTCAGATGAGAATGGATATGACCCTCCATGGCCAGGGGGGATCTGTATGGAGTCAAACAAAACTAATGGGTTAGACCTCTGGGACCATGCATGATCTAACACTGTGGTCAGTTTCCAGGAGAGATGGAAGTAGATGGGATGTCAGCAAGAGCCCACAGGCAGAGATGGTGGGATCCCAGTGTTGAGGAACTCCAGCACAGTCAGCCCCAACAGAGTTCGAAAAGGGAAGACACTAGGGTCGGGAGTCAGCTTACGATATCGCCTAAGTATGGAAGGTCCAAAGGTGGACCGCCACTGAAGTCCTGGAATTACTTTCAGAGACTAAGTCCCTTCTACAGAAATTCATATGAGAATGGTGCTGCCCCTACATGGCCAAGGGGCATTCCATGGAATCAGGCAAAATTGGAAGAATGGCCCCCTGGAGGCCCCAGGGGCATGACTGATCTTACACTAGGTGGCTGCCTCCAGCAGAACAGAGGTTTGAATTGCAGACCCTCATCTGCCCACAGGTGCTGCCTGACCCAGGAGTTCCAAGTCTTATGCCACCTGTCCCGAAAAATGTCTAAGTCCCTCATAAGGCTCTAGACTGGTAAATATTACAATGTGGATGGCTGGATAAGAAAGGATCTTCCCTCCCCAGCTGAGGAACTCTCTATAGGTTTAGACATCTTTGGTGGGCCCATACCCCTGAAAGCCCTTAGAGCACTTGTGATCCTGCTCAAGTAGTCAGCATGCAGGAGTTATGGGAAGATAGGTGGTGTTGTGTTTCCATCAGAGACTGGTTCCAAGCTGTAGATGACAAGCTCTCAGGTCTCTATACAGGCTTATGGTGCCTCTCTTTGGCCTTGTCCTTTTCACCTGTTGTTGCTTTTTGTGCTGGAAGTCCATGTCTAGTGCAAGCAACCCAGATGAGAATGAATCTGTCAGTCCTCAGCTGAGGGGATTTCCAGAAGTTCATGACACTTTGGTGGATCTATTCCCTGAATGCCTCAAGGGCATCAGTGATCCAGAATGATTAGGTATCCTGCAGAAATTATGTGAAGATGGGTGGAGTGGCATATCCATCAAAGACCAACCAAAACCCAGTTAATCATCATGCCTGTCTCTGCTCAGGTTGAGGTGCTTGTCTTGGGCCTCACCCCTTCCATCTGTCTCCTCCCTTTTGTTGACTGCCCATATGCCAACATCCTACAGGTTCACGTGCCTCCCTTGAGCCCTATCCTCCTCATCTCACCACCCACCGATCGATATGGATGACTGCCTCCCACTAGTGGAGTGCCCTCATGGCATAATTTCCCATGGTCACCATGCTCAGAGTAGGCTTCTTCACTTAGGGAGAAATCCATGGGTTAGAGTGTGGTACATTCCACTCCCCCCAGGTACTCAAGGAAAGAACAATGAGCCCAGGCAGTAGTGAATGGTCCTGTCATGCACCATGGTTATACTTCTCAACCACTTAGCGCAAAAAATTTTAACAAAGCTTGAAAGAATGAGTGGACAAAGGCCCAAAAATAGAGACAGATTTTAAATATTGCTCTTATAAATTTAGAAAGTTGTTAGAATAACAGGATTTGTCTTAGCTTGCATTTTACTGAAAGAAAAAATCTGAAACACAAATGTATATCATTAGTGAATTACTTCAATCCTGAGATATCCCAGTGATTTGCCAGAAAATTAAAAATATTATGAGGAGCAGACCAAAAATATGAAGGAAAAATCTGGACATTATGTGAAAATCTGCACAGCTAAGAGATGTGTGGTATACTGGACAAACCAAAAGAATGGTTAAAACACGTATTATGGAACATTTGGGGGACATTAGACATAGTAGGTTAGATAGTCCCATGGCATTCCACTTCCATACTACTCATGGGGGATCTGAGGCTAGTTTATTTTTCAGTGTTTTGGCTAAACCCAATTGTAATCAAGGTAATATTTTTGCACAGAAATTATCATTGGAAACTAAATTTATTATAAATTATGACACCTTACATCCTGCTGGTTTGAATTTGGAATTGAATTTCCATGTTTAATATGCAAAATGGAAAAATTAAGTTATATATTCAACAACATGTGCATTCAGGCAGTAGTATATATGAGATTTTTTAAAAAATACAGGTTCATAGGTTCATACTAGGCTATCTGCCCGAGGGCATTTATAAGCCTAGCCCGTAGTTTTGTGGCTTACGCCACCCCTTTAGTTTGGAGAAACTATGCCCATTATTTAGCTGTGCCTCTGTCGAGCAGTGACACTGAGGTAACCCCTGGGGTGTATCTGCGATCTCCCATCCATTGATCAAGATTCCTCTTGAACAAGGCCAGCGAGGTGCTCTGCCTCACATAAACCGGGATTTTGTTCCACAGCGTAGGGAGTCTTTGGGTGATGAATCTATCCCTCCAGCACGTCCTAGGTTTTAGGGAATAGCATGATTAATGGGGGGCACTTGGGGTAGTACTTGTATTGAATTTGTATTTGCATTGTATTCACATTTGTATGTAATGGTATAGCACTTTAATAAAAATGGAGGTTTTGTGATTGGTCCACTGATGAACTGTTAATGGCACCAACTAATAAAAATGGAGGTTTTGTGATTGGCCCAGTAATGAAGTGTTAATGGCACCAATTTCGGCATGGTGAATGATATAAAATAATTGCATTTGGTGGTGTATATTATCCCTTGAAAGCTACAGTCGAGGTACCAGGAGGCACCATTAAGATATACAATTTGCAGTGTATTCTGTGGCCCCTTTGTATTTCTTTCAGTTGAGAGATTTGACCTGGTTATGTCTTGCAATACCTATCTGCCATGCCTCTTGGTGGTGGCTGCTCCATGTTTGAAAGGTTCATGCTCTCTACTACTAAATTCTATAAAGTTTTCCTTTGCATCAGCTGGGACAGCCTTCAACCAGAACCCAGGGTACTCTCAGTAGAGAGAGAGCCCCCTAAATCAAGGAAGTCTACGTTCTGACCCCTTCTTCATCTGCTTGTCAAGGTGCTTCTATCTGACTGATCTTGGCAGTGGTATATAATATACTTGTCTCAAATATTAACCCATGCAAGTCTCAGTGCAAATGGATGGTACACAGGAACTGCAAATGGCTCATTAAATCAGTTATGGTTCCACTGATTGCTCTGTTGTTACTTAGATGAAGTACAGTTATGTAAGTTGCAATTACTGATAACAGTAGATGTCTGAATTCTTCACTACTACTGTAGCCTACAGGTTGTATCCTGACATGAATACAACATCCAACCAGCTTTACCAAAGCTTTAACCACTCTCCTGCAAAGTCACTCTGTTTGCTTATAGGCTAATCCCTTCTGAAGGGAAGTATAAAAGTCATCAGACTGACTAAAAAATCTTCAGGACTAAAATAAATAAATAAATAATCAATCTTCAGGATTTTCTTGCTCCAAAGGTGAAAGAAGGGGAACCCATCCTGAACTAATGGGGTCAATATTATAACATCGAAGTCTTAAAACTTTGAATGTTATAATATCAAACCCTATGCACCGAACACTGAAAATAGCGAAGCTGCAGAATATCGAATATTTTCCTAAGGAAAGTATTCGGTGGGCCGTTTCTGCAGCTTTGCTATTTCCTCGATTGTGGAGCGAAGGCTACGGACCGGGTTAAGGTAAATGCGTGAACAGATCGGGTTAAGGTGAGTGTGTGATAGTTAGGGACCTTAGGGTTAGGGAGCGGGTAAGGTGAGTGTGCGATAGGGACCTTAGGCTTAGGGAGCAGGTAAGGTGAGTGTGTGATAGGGACTTTAGGGTTAGGGAGCGGGTAAGGTGAGTGTGCGATAGTTAGGGACCTTAGGGTTAGGAAGCGGGTAAGGTGAGTGTGCGGTAGTTACGGACCTTAGGGTTAGGGTTGGGTTAACATAAGTGGATAGCTAGTAGTGTATGTATGGTTTAATGTAGGGTTTTATGAAGTGTAGGTGTGTGGATTATTTATTTTTGTGTGCATGTGTTGTGTGTATGTTTGTCGGAACAGCACATTTTTTCCCTGGGAAAAAATTTGCAATTCTGAGTGTTCGATGTTATAGTCTTTCGATTGAAATGGTTCGATATTATAACATTCATAGTTTTAAGACTTCGATGTTATAATATAGACCCGAACTAATGACAGCTATACTAACCAAATTGAAAATCTAGCAACAACTACAACAATAAAAGTTGTAACCCATACCAACTAAGTAAAGCAATGGTGGTGGTGGGTGGGTATGGCTAAGCCAAGGCCCTGACACAATGGGCCCTAGCCCTGCCTGGAGCAGTTTTACCATGGTGGGAGTAAGAAAACACAATAGCACAGGGCAACCATCTAGTAATAGTCTATTTAGACATGGACTGACATTCTTAGTCCCAGAGTAGGAAATAAACAGCTGATTAGCCTTCCTGAAGGACTTGGTTCTGTCAAGGCAGTACCTGAGTTGCTTATGCACATCCAAGGTATAAAACTGGGACATTGAAGGGCTGATTCAAAGTGAACTCTGAGAAAAACTTTAGCATGAAAATGGGGTTAACCAACAGAATAATGCTATCTCTATGGAAAAATAAACAGGATTCCCCTACTATGAGAGGTTGCAGTTCAGATACATGTCTTGCAGATGTCAGAGTAAAAAATGAGAACAGTCTTCCACATAATGAAACTCAAATCAGCCAAACAGGTTGGTTTAAAAGGTAACAAAGTCAGTTTCTCCAGCACAAAACTGAGATACCAGAATGGAGGTATATATAGGCTATTGGCCCTGAGGCCCTTATAAGCCTAGCCAATAGTTTAGCCCATGAATAGACAAATCAGTACCCGATGCACCTGTCCAGCAGGGACACGGGGTGGAATCCCAGGGATGTATTTTCTATTTCCCATACAGTTATCCAGGTATTTGCAAAGTGGTCTCAAGTGCCATACTCCTTTCAGAGAATGGCCACAAACAAGGAAGAAAGAGGAGAGTCCATCAGCAGACAAGATGAAATGGCTGTCAAATGCATTTTAATACAGGTTTACAAAAGGCCAGGCGATAGTAATTCACACAAATATTTGACCACCAGAGATGCAAACTCCCCAATGGGACTCTGGCTAGTGGCTAGGCACCAGCTAGAAAATTATTTCCATTTGCAAATATATGACTTTCTAGTAGCAGGGTTTCTTGCATCCTTCAGTACCTGCTGTATGTACTCAAAAAAACGTGCCTAAAAGGAATCAAAATTGAACATCCAAGCAGTCAGTTGAACTTGCTTGATGTTATGGTTTATCAAAGTTCCCTTGCTCTGTGTGACTAGGTCCACTGTATGGGACATCTTGTGGTAACTGCTCTTGGCCAATTCCATAAGAAGGAAGGACCAGTTTTGATTGGGCAAAAAGGGAGTCACCCCAATAATTTTTGGTAAATCTTTCTGAATCTTCAGAAGATTCTTGGAAATCATTGGAAAAGGTTGAAAAGCATATAGGAACATCTCCAACCAAGTGGATGAGAGCATCTGTTCTACATGTTTGGTTGAAAGGTTATCTGGAAGATAATTTATCTAGCTGCCTGGTTTAAAAGGCGGTGAACAGATGTATTTGATGTGTTCCCCACATATGGATCAATTCCTGGTATATCTCTGAATTCTGATCTGACCTGGACCTGCTCAGTCTGTCTGCCACTATGTTTCACTCTGATAAAATGTAAGAAGCCTGAATAGTTAGGGTGTACTGAAAAGCTTAACTCCAAGCAATCATTGCTGGCTAGCACGGACGGTATCACTAGGTGCCCTCTTGCTATCTTAATTACCATATTACAGTGGTGTTGTCTGTAATCACCTAAAGATGGCCTGGTTCCCAAAAATGCTAGAGAGCTTTTATAGCATGAATTACTCCCAGCATTTCTTTAACATTGATCTGTCTAAATTGTCCCAACAAACTTTGCACTCTTACTCTCATAGAAATTGCACCCCCCAATGAAATGTGAAGAGTCTGTCAGGAGCAACTGTTTTTGGAGTAGGAAAAGAAAAAGGGAGTCATAGACTGACAGATATCTGATCACACTGAAGCTCTAATTTTACTTAGCCCAGAACTGTTTTCTGAAACCCTAGGGGATGAAAATGCTGGGTCCACGTGTTTTTGAGGAACCACTGAATCTTTCTTATGTGCAGTCTGGCAAGTGGTATCATTGGGACCATAGCAATCATAAGGCCTAGTATCCTGAAGAATTCTCTGGCTGTAGCTTGGGACAGATAAGAAAAGTTCAGAAATGCTTCTCAGTATGCCTCCACACTGTCTTGGTGAAAAAGTTTCTTTTTTTCCTATGAGATTGTCTATAAGACACCCTAGAAAAAACAATCCTGTGATGGAGTTAGGAAGGATTTCTCTATGTTTATCTGAAGCCCCAGATGGGTTAGGAGGGATGTAAGTTTTATTAAGGACTCCTGACATCTGAGTGAAGACTACACACAAATAAGCAAGTCATCTTAAGAAAAATGTAGATACCCTGCAGTCTACAGTGAGACACCACTGGAGCTAGACACTTTGTAAACACTCTTGGTACAGTGGATAAGCCAAACAGTAATGCAGAAAATTGATAATTTGACACAGATAAACAAACTCTTAGGAATTTCCTAAATGTGTATGCTACAATTATGGTAAGCATCTTTGAGGTCTAAGGTTACCATAATTCAATGGTCTGGGATAGTGCTAACACTGCTTGTAGAGTCAACATCATCAGTTTTGGAACCTTCACACAGAGATTGAGAAAGGAGAGATCCAAAAATGGTCTCCACTAGTTTTCCCTTTTTGGGACCAGAAACATTCTGGAATAAAAACTCCTTTCAAAGTGTTCTGCAGGGATATTTCTATGACACCTGCTTCTAACAAGTGCTGGAGAACCTGAGGATTAATTCTGGTAGGAAGGGTGAGGGGGATTCTACTGAAAGGAGGATGAGATTGTATCCATTCGCAGCTGTAAGCCTCTTGAATCACCTTCAAAACCTATTTGTCTGAAATTATCTGGGATTCATGTTGATCCTTGAAAGCAATTTCAGTGAAAGCAAATAAACCAAAATCATTTCACCAAAACTGCCTTCAGTGAACACTGAAACATTTTTTGCAGGGGACCAAGCCCCCCCCCCCCTCAAAAATTATATATACCAACTCCAAGGCTGCATAACAGACGAGAAAAAGGCAATCTCTACTTTTGTCTATGGCATTTTTGGCACACTGGGTTCAGTTTCTCTGTCTTAAATGGATTGACATTTTCCCAATTATCTGACATCAAGTTGGGGCATTGAGGGTCAGATACGGTGAAAGTAGAAGGGAAATTGAGGCAGGAGAAGGGAGAAGGGGAACAAGTCTCTGACACAGTCACTCTGAAGCTGTGATCTAACCCTTTTCTGTTTTTTTTTTTTTTTATTGTTTCCCTCCTGCCATTTCTTGAGTGTCTACCTGTTACTGGGCTGCATTCTCTGCTTGTTATGTGCTTTGAAGGGGTTAAGTGGTTTAGAAGGGAAGAGTAAAGGGATCTGAAAAATCCTAGAAGCTCCCTGTATTAATTTACCTCTCTCATCCCATTTTTGAGAACCAATGTAGCGACAAGCCCAAATAACACCTCTGTATATAGTGGTGAACCTAACATTTCTGACTTTAACTCATCTGAATAGTTTAGGTTATGTGCCCTATCAACTCTCTTCGTAATAGTAGCTGAACCTGAAGCCCTGGAAACAGTACCAGCACAATCAGACCCACTTTTCAAGCCATGTTTAGAAATTTGAAAGAGGTTAGATGCAATCTGATTCACATACGACCTAACTTCAGGAAACAGAGAAACACAAATTTCTTCCATACTATTGGCATATTTTAGAATAAACTACCACATACAGCTTGGTAGTTCAGGATTTTGAAGGCTAAATAAGCATAAGATAAAAGTCTCTTACCCAGTCTATTCAACTACATACTCTCCTTATCTTCAGGAAACGGGTAGGAGGAGCAAAGATGCTTGCAATTCTGACACCCTTCTAGCATAAGTTATAGCCACTAGAAACAAGGTCTTCCAAGAAAGGAACTTGAGGTCTGAAGACAAAGAGGGCTCGAAGGGAGGGAACGTGAGATGAGACAAAACAAAATTTAGATCCCAAGGAGAAAGGGGTTCCTTAAAGGGAGGTCTTAATAAGGAAGCACCTTTTAAGAAGCCTCTACACAACTTGTGTGACATTAAGTTGGAAGTAGTATCACCAATATGAAAATATGAAATTGCAGCAAGTTGAACCTTAATGGTTGCTGCATCTGAGCCTTGTTGAAACAGTTCTGCCAAAAATTCCAAAATAGAATGAATAAGTGCAGAGAAAGGATCAATGTTCTTATCTTGAGCCTAAAGGGGAAACCTCTTCCATTTACTAGAATACAGCTTTCTAGTGGAAGCTTTATGGGAGGACATTAAGATATCTCTAACCATAGGAGTGAAATTGTGAAGCCTGACTAAATTGGGAAGTGAAGCAGCCAAGCTGTCAATTGTAGGGTGTGGAGAGAGGGATGAAGCTCCCCTGACATATGAGTCAGCAGATCTGGCACTGGCTCCAGAATCCAAGGCTTCTCCCGAAGATGAGGTCAAAGGAAGGGGAACCAAACTTGGCGAGGCCAGTAAGGGGCAAGGAGAATTATCCTGCTTCCCGAGCTTTGTGCTTTCTGAATTACTCTGGGTATGAAAGGAAATGGTGGAAAGGCATATAGAAGTCCCGAGGGCCAATTGTGAGCAAGAGCATCTCTCGGTGTCTCCCCCGGAGGGGGAATTAGGGTAAAGTAGTTGCTGCACTTGGCATTCATGGGAGTGGCAAAGAGATCACAGCAAGGCTGTCCCCATGTTTGGAAAATCATTTCCACTACATTTTGATTGAGAGATCACTCGTGAGGCATTAGGATTGCTCTGCTCAGCTTGTCCGCTATCACGTTGGACTTCCCCGGAATGTGCGTTGCGATTAGAAAGTGCTGGGAAGAAACTGCCCATTGCCATACTCTTAGGGCTTCTCGACAAAGGGGGTAAGATCTGGTTCCCCCCTGCCTGTTTATGTACCAAACCACATACATATTGTCTGACTGGATCACAATAGTCCCTACAGGGAGAGAGTCTTGAAGTGTTTGCAACGCAAGAAGCACTGCTCTCATCTCTAGAACATTTAATATGCAAGTGAGCCTCATGTTCCTGCCATGTACCTTGGACTGTTCTTCCCAGATAATGCCCCCACCCTATCTGGGAAGCATTTGTGGTCACTGTAGGTATTGTTTGAAGTGGAACAAAGGGTATTGCCCATTTTCACATGAGTGGAGTATATACACCATCTCAAGTCGTTCTTGCAAGATTCAGTTATTCTGACCAGATGAGACACTGGAAGCTCTTGAAGTGACCATTTGGAGGATAGCATCCTTTGAAGAATTCTCTTGTGCATTCTGGCAAGAGGAACCAGTGTAATCATGGAAGCCATTGTTCCTAATAAGCATAGCATTATCTTTGCTTTCACTTTGCTCTTGGGAAGGAGGTGAAGTATCTCCTGTCTGAGTGCTATAACTCTTTCTGTTGGAAGACATGCTACCACAGATGAAGTGTCTAGATCTGCATCTATGAAAGTAATATGCTGACAATGACAAGGCAACAAGGCAGATTTTTGAACATTTACTGTAATGTCCAGTTGATTGCATATGTCCAATGTTAGGTCCCTGGCTTGTAGAAGTAGATGCTTGGTGGTGGCAGACAGGAGCCAGTCATCTAGATAGGGAAACACACACGGAATCCTAGACGTCTCAAGTGAGCCGTGACTACTACCATACTTTTGGTGAACACTCTGGGGGCTGTAGTGAGACCAAAGGGCAGAGCTCTGAACTGGTAATGGCTGGCTCCCAGCTGGAAGTGTAAGTACCTTCTTGAAGTCCTGTCCATTTTATGTGGTAGTAAGCATCTTGATGGTCTATCGAGCACATCCAATTGTCTTTACCTAAAAATGGAAGTATAGACTACAGTGTCACCATTCAGAACTTTGACTTCTTGACAGATTTGTTTAACTTGCTTAGGTCTAATATGGGCCTCCAGCCCCCTGTTCTTTTTGGCACTAAAAAGAATCTTGAGTAAGCTCCGAATCCTATTTGGTCTGCGGAGACTTCTTGGATGACTCTTTTGTGGAGCAACTTTTGAATCTCTAAAGTTGCTTGTTCCCTTAGATTGGGTGGAACATCTGGGAGTGTTTTAGTCTGTGGGACAGGTTTGGAAAAAAGGATGGAGTATCCTTTGGATATTATGTTTAGTACCCATTTGTGATATTTAGCCAGGCTTCTGGGTACACTGATAAACGTCCCCTGACTGCCTCCAGAGTAGAACAATCAGGCCTCCTTTCAGGAGCGCTGATAAGGGCGTCCATGAAAGGAATCACTGTCACCCTGGTTTTGTGGGCCCCCTCTGCCATTATTACCTCCCCCTCTGCCCCTGGGGAAGGTATCACCCCGTGCATCTTGGAAAAATCTCTGGGATCTTTTGAACCACATCTTTCCACTCTTCTGACCTTTGGGATAAGGTCTTGAAGGTACAGAAAAATGTACTTCAATGGCAGAGAGAGTTTTCCCTTCCTGCTCACACTGGGTTAGAGTATCTTTTACTTTGGGTCCAAAGAGTGAGGAACCAACAAAAGGGGCATTAGTAAAGGAAGATTTAAAGAGCTCTGCAAAATTACACAAGTGCATCAAAGAGTGCCTCCTAAGGGAAACTCCAGAACCCGCTGCCCTGCTTGCTCTATCTGCTGTGTATGATATGAGCCTCATGGAGGAGTTGAGAATGGAATTTAAGGTGGACAGCTGGGAGGAGACCTTCTAATTCACCCCCACAGCTAATGAACCTTGTAGAGTATCTACTAGCTCTTTCAGGAGATCTCTTTGTAGCTTCATGAAATGGGATAAGTAGTTCAGCGATCGCATTGAGAAAGTCGCTAAAGAAAATATATGTTTCCTGTATCTGTCCATCGTTCGAGAGTCTTTATTCTGAGGATGAACAGATGAGGAAGCCTCTGCAAGTTCCTTCTTGGTGGCTGTTGCCACCACCATAGCATCTACAGGTACTCCCTTTGTTAGAAATTCCTTGCCCAAAGGAGCTGACAAAAATTTGTTTGGCCTCTGAGGGACCAGTTCCGTAGTGTCGGTTGACTCCCACGCCTTTTGACTAACCAGGTCCATTAGTTAATTTAGTTCATCGAAAGGCGGGGACACCCAGGAGGCTGAAGGTTGAGACCCAAAAGCCTTCAGGTCCACTGACTCATCTGGGGTGTCAACATGCTTCCTCTTGCAGGTTCTCTTCCCAGGTGGCTCCTCAGAAGGATATTCTGGGGAGGTCTTGGATGAGAGGGATTCGCCCAATGGGGGATCCTGAGGCTCTGGGTCTCTGCTGTCCTGAGGAATGGGTGGTGCTGAGACAGTAGCCAGTGCCTTGGGGGGATGAGTACTGGTATCCTTCTGTGGTGCTGAATGGGTAGACAACACACTCCTCATCAGCTCAAAGGCAGATCCCGCCAGCTCTGAAGACTCCCTCGGCTCCAAGGAGACAGAAGAAGGCAACGGAGCCAACGAGATTGGACCCAACGCTGATGTGGGAACCAAGCTAACCCGAGCTGACGCTTTGAGGGGTAGGCTCGGCACTGAAGAAGATTGGGGCTGAGAATCCCCCCAGGGGCCGACCAGGGAACCTTGGCTCCTAGACTCACTGGACAGCACCAAGAGAGTCGGAGCAGATGTCAGTTCCGTGAACACCGAAGGGGGTCCTGAAACCGACGAGTCCACAGAAAGTGGTACCGAGCACTCTGACTCCGAAGGACCAGCTTGGCTCAGAGGAGGAACAACAGTGGGCACAGTAGGCTCTGAAACCAAATGGGTGGGAGCCGAGAGTAATTTAGTAAGCACCGGTGACTTGAGGAGTCCACGCACCACCCGTTCCACGTCATCATCTGATAAGCTTCTTGTAGACTTGGAAGATAGGGAAGGAGATCAAAACCTATGGAGGACTGGCGATCTCAAGGTTGGAGAAACCGGCGAAATCTCAATGGGCCGAAGTCTTTGGAGCTGAAGTACCAGACCTATCAACCAAAAGGACTTCCAACGGCTCCGAGGACTGTGGAGCTGAGGAAGTAGTGGCCTTTGAAATTTTGGGGAGTTTGACTGGTGGCTCCGACTGAGCCGATGTAGCTGGAGATTGTCCTTTATGAGATTTATCCTTTTTTGAAGAAGGAGACGAAGAAGAAGAGGAAGAGCTATGAATGGCTTCCTCAAAGAAGGATTTAAGAGCCCTTTTAGAATCAACTTGTTTCTTCTTTCCTGAAGAATTCTAGCACTAAATGAATGATAGAAGGTGCAGTCTTCTTGGAGATGAATGGCACCAAGGCAATAAACATAAAACAACATGTCCATCTGTGATGGACATTTTTTGTGACCACTTTTGACATTTTTTAAAGCCCGAAGGCTTATGTTCTCTCTTTTTTGATCTTTAGACATTAAAAAAAAAAAAACCCTAAAGGCGATAGCAACACCACAACAACAAATATTTATTAGCTAAGACTAATATGCTAAATCTAAACTAAAGGTTACTACAGGACAACACAAGGAGCAACAACAAAGGAAAGAAAAATAGAACCTCTAACTAAAACGGTTCTATTTTCCACACAAAACAATAAAACAGTAGAAGCCCTCTAACTTAAACGGGTGTATAGCTCTCTAACTTAAATGAGCTATAAAGAAACTAACAATGAACAACAACCACTACACAGGATACCAAAGGGGCCTAGAAAGCGATGGCAAAAGCCGTGCTAAAGGGGAAAAACTATCACTATTTAACAAGAAGTAGCAAAGAGGCACAACGAGTTAAACCTAGCAAAAATGAAGCTAAACATATGCAAAAATAGCAAGTTTTGACAAAGGTAAATAGAAAAAAAATATCACAATTTAGCCATGGCCAAGATGAGCATATTCAACCTTGTAAAGCGGCAAATGAGATCTGGGGAATTACACCACTGCATTGTGGGATACCTTCTTGTCACGAGCTAGGTTTGAGACTTTCAGCTCAGTATTCAGAGGATAGGCTCCGAACCCACCACTGTAAGAATGAAGGTGAGAAAGGACAACATAACATCAGAAGTTTCTATTCCCCTACTTGAACTCAATGAATACTTATCTTGCTAATTTTTCATTGTTTTTACTTATAGTAATTTAAGTAATTAATTAACTAATTTAACAGGGTACCATTCATCAGCAATCAGACTCAAATGTAACAAATTAACATCATATTACATATGATGTTAATTTGTTACATATGATGTAACAAATTAACATCATATGTAATAGCAGTAACAGCAGAATGTTTTGAAAAAAAATGCTGTCATGGAGACTAATGCTTCCTTCAGTTAAAGTATGATTTAGAAATGTCATGTATATCCTGATTGAATAATAGTAGCAAGCTCTTAGTACAAATGTCATCATTATTCTGTCTAAATATACTTAATATCAATTATGGCAGGTATCACAGTTACAAGTGCTGTTTGAGCAAACCTGATATGGTGTGCGTGGATGCAGTTGTGCCCGGCAGCTACTACAAATGTCATCACTATTCTGTCTAAACATATTTAATATCAGTTATGGCAGGTATCATAGCTTTGGGTGCCGTTTGATCAATCCTGATATGGTGTGCGTGTCTACAGCCGTGTCTGGCAGCTAGTACAAATGTCTTTATTATTCTGAGTAAGCATAATTAATATCAATTATGGCAGGTATCATAACTTTGAGTGCTGTTTGATTAAGCCTGACATGGTGTGTGTGGATGCAGCTGTGCCTGGCAGCTATTGTATGTTGCCTTTTTCATCTAGAGGAAGCTGTGGATTGCAGCTTGTGATCGAGGTTTACTGATGCTTGCATATTAGGAAGGGACATTTGGTGTTTTAGCCTGGATCCAGGGGAAGGGGGTGGATAAAACTGTGATTTGGGATATTTTGGCAGAGAATAGTTTGTTTATACAGCTGCTGAGTGAGAGGTGGGAAGGCTGGAAGAATGTGTTATCTCTTGTTGTGGTGGTTTGTTGAGAGTTTTTTTTTTTTATCTGTTTGCTCCCCGTTCTTTTCCTGGCTGCTGCCTTGCTAAAAGGGAGAGAATTTAGGCTTGAAGTTGCAGTGAACTGAAGCTTTGCTTCAGGTACATCACGAGCCTCTGGTATGTAGTACACAGACACACTAACTGAAACAGACACTCCCAGGTTGCTATGGTAACAGAGAAAGAGTGTCGATAATGCTTAATGGCTCTGAGATGATTCTCTACAATGTTTTTGCTTTAAAAAATAATATATATATATAATAAAAGGGCTGTTTTAAAGCACATGTACACATATTGATGGTCTCCCAACACTTCATTTTGCTCATTAAGTTGATTTTTGATAAAAATACATAAATAAATAATAAGCACAATTTTAATTTAAAATGTATTTTGGTCCAAACACATTAAGGACTTACATAAGAGTGGAAGTCTGAGTTATTGTGAAAGACTAAGAGCACTTGGTCTTGTGCAAGACCCTTTGCAGTGATCTGGGAGGTGAGCTTGATCAGATGTGTTGGGCATATGGGAATAGCTGATTCTAGGGGTGTTTGGGGTTGCCGGGAAGTGCTAGAGAGTCATCAGATTTCCTTTGTGGAAATATCTGTGGGAATGGAAGGTGTGTTGAGTGGTTCACTGTCATAGTGGACACTGCATGGAACAGGCTGGTAAAATGGAACAGGACAAATATTGGTTTGGATATTTTAAGAACAGCCTGTTAACACACATCATGAACTAGTGAATGGTATTCTGGCAAAACTGGATGGGTATTGCTGCCCGTGCTTGAAGTACTGATATGTGTGTATGTAAGGTTGGAAATATACTTATAACAAATAAGAAACTAGAAGGGCCTCATAATTTAAAGTCTATGGACTATATACACATATTTGGAAGGAGTTAATAATAAGAATAAGCATTACAGCATGTGGTCTCTCAAATAACTAAGCAACAGACAAAAAAAACACACACAAACACAGCAGTTATGTAATGTATGATTTTAGTAAGTCTAGACATAAAACATATAATTGTCATATAAGGTGAAGCAAGTCTGCTGAATTTAGATATTAAAGACAGGATTTAATAACATGGGCTTGTGTATAATAAAACTACTGTCTTAACTTGTCATAAATGACATACACTACAATAAACATCAAGGGAAAGCATGATGATTTTCTCATATAAGTAAATATGCATAACAAGTCATGTAATTCCTTTAACTTGAATTGCAGTTTTTGAAACCCATCTTAACCATATATAATACTTAAGTGGTTACCAAGGTGATTCATGTTTATACATGACATCAAACTGACAAAGTTGTTCAAGGGAAACAATACAAGTCTGAACTAGGAATGCCACAGAATGTAACAATCCCATTCTGAACAAATAGTATTAAACTGACAATAACCAGTCAGTTTAACCTTTGCTGATTATACAAAATAGAATGTTGCTATTTAAGTCTAAAAACTTTCAGTATATGACATAAAATGGCAATTTTATGAATATGGAAAGGGAACTTGTAATCATTAATCACAATAAGTGAATTTGTTGTTTTTAACCTATAATTTCACTCATTTTATAATAAGAAATGACAGATATGAAAATCATTATGTGAAGGAAATGGGGGAAAGAGGGATGCATTGATCATTAAAATGCACTAACTTTCATCAATGTTCACATAAAACAAACTTGATGCTTTAAGTATGTTAGCAACAAACACAGTGATTACTTAAATGCTGGCAATGAAATAAAACTTCTGATATATCTACTAAAATGCATTGTATTATAAACATTAGGTACAAATATTGTTACCCTCTATTTATATTAAGTAATACGTTTTGAATGACTTCATCAATAAGAGTTAATATGTTAAATAACTGTGTGCTATAATCTTTTATTGAGGTTTTATATATGATACATCCTACTTTACTATGACTGAATTGGTTGTCATCTATCTTTCATGCAAATTTTAATTGATTATACAAGTAGACATTTATATTGTATTAGAATTCTGTCTAATCTACAATAATACTATATCTGTTCAAAATAATATAAATATTGCTTATTCCTATTACAAATATTCTCCATATGATAATTCAATTTATGGAGCTCAGATGTTCTGGATTTTCAAGATATGAGTGATAATATGATGGACTTAGGTTTACCCATCATATTAGGAATGATTTTCAATCCATGGCTAGTGTGGATCTTAGTTTTGTTAACATTTATTAATTTAAATTTATTTCACAAAAATTTTTTAGAATGCCTGACCAAACCATTACTTTACTGGTAAACATTCGTATAAAACTGATAATTTCCGTTAAAACCTCAAACATATATTTATAGTTATCAGAGGAAAATGTTTAATAGTCACAATAAAACAAAAAATACATAGTCTAAATAACCTAAGATGAATTTAACTTTATTATCTTTAAATACCAATGGCTTAAACAATCCTAGCAACAGATCAAATCTACTGAAATATTTAAAATTGAACAAAACACAAATTGTCTTCCTTCAAGAAACTCATTTCAAAACAAATGACAATTACAAGTTGAATCCTAAGGAATGTATGACATTGACGCAATCCACTTCTAAGACAAAAGGGGTAACAATTTTATGGAAAACAAATGTGATTAACCCAGAAATAATTTATAAATATGAAAATAAAGAAGGCCTTATGGCATTAGTAATAATTAAATATAATAACAGAATATGGACCCTTGCCAATCTATACCGGTTCCCAGGCATTGGAACAGGAACTGTTAAAAACACTTGGATTTCATTACCAATAATTATAAAGGCAACTTAATATTAGGAGATTTTAACTGTATATTTGATATTTCTGAAACTACAAGTAAAAGACCGCTGCGTACATCTGCTGTATCAAAAGCTTTAAACAAGTGGGTAGAATCATTTCATCTTGTAGATACTTTCAAATTTAAAGAAGATAAATCGTTGTTGTTTTCCTATCAAGATCACAGATTTGGTACCCAAACTAGAATAGATAAAATATTTGCTGCCCATAACGTACGCTCTAAAATCTTTAATTTCTCAATCACTCCCTGCCCCTTTTCAAACCACAATTCATTGATACTAAAATGGGTACAAACCATTAATCTTTAACTCCAGAATTCCAGTATATATAACTAAAATTAAAGAGTTCAAACACTGGTTATTATCTGAATTACAATTCTTCTTTGATATTAATTACACCACAGAGATAAATAAATAATGACATGGGACTCATTAAAAGCTTACATATATGGTAAAACCCTAACTTGGTATAAAAGAAAATCAGAGAATAGGATTCTGAATTATTAGATCTACAATCCAAACTTTTGTCAGTAAAAGCTGAAAAAAATCAAAATCATTTGGAGATGAAAAAGAAAGTAGAAGTATTAAACAAAAAATACAACGAAATTCTAACACATAAACTAGTTTAGCTTTAGAAAAACTAAAAATTAATATCTTGGTCACTTCTCCCAAATATCTGCATAAGTTATCCACAAGAATCAAAATACAATCAAAAGCTAATAACATTAAAAGTATCTTCCATGAAAAGAAAGGGGAAAAATGTCTCGGATATAGGTGACATTCTTGATGCCTACAGAAATCACTCTATGGAACATTTCCAAAAAGAAAATATGCATATTGATCAATTAAATCTAGACGAAAAATGTTCTAATATATATATATATATATATATATATATATATATATATATATATATATATATATAAACAGTAAAATTAAAACTAGATCTGCAAGCACCCATATCCCACAAAGAAATTACAGATACAATAAAAGAGGGTAAAAATAATAAAGCTCCAGGTATAGATGGCATAATTATGGAAATATATAAACTTTTTCCTTCAAAGACACTATCCCTCTTCTATAAAACTCTATTAGAAATGCAGTCATAAGCTTTAATACCACCCTCTTGGAAATATTCCTAAATCACACCAATCCTAAAGGAAAACAAATACCCAAACCTCTGTATCTCATATAGACCTATATCATTATTAAATAATGACTATAAGATATTTATGACAATATTAACTAACAATGAAAATACCACTATCCAAAACAATAAATAATGATCAAAATGGATTTATATATCATAGACACACACATGACAGTATTAAAAGGCTAATTTCTCTTATAGATTATGTTAATAAAGAAAATAAACTCTCATAATTGGCTTAGATATAGAGAAAACCTTTGATTCCCTAAATTGGAACTATTTATTCAAAATCCTACTGCTATTTGAATTTCCTGCAACCTTTGTTCATCTCCTAAAGAAGATATATACAAATAATTTAGCATATGTCAAGTTAGGTCCTTTTACCTCTGAATCTATACAAATAACAAAAGGCACTACACAAGGATGTCCCATGCCACTGATTCTATTTGCTCTGACTATTGAAATATTGGCAATTTCAATTTTATCAAAGGAATAGATATTTATGAACAGTACAATTCTAAAGTAATGATATTTGCTGATGACATATTACTAACATTATCTAATAAAAAAGCGACTTTAGAAGAATTAGATATATTAATTGGCACATTTCACATGACTTAAGGACTCCATTTCAATAAATCAAAATCAAAATTTTTATTTTTAAATAAAAAAGAAGAACTGCAGACTATGGGGGATCACATCATAGGGAAACAAGAATCTACCTTAAAATATCTAGGAATTGAGTTATGCAAGGATAGTAATGAATTAGTCTCAAGAAACTACAATATTATCATCAATACAATTAAAATCTCTGTAGAAAAATGGAACAAAATAATATTAACATTTGAAGATAGACTACAGTTAATAAAAATGGTTTTACTGCCCAATATCCTATAATTAGCCTTGGCAATACAAGTGTTACCAGAAAGGAATATACTTAAAGAAATAAATTCATGCCTAATAAAATTTTTATGGTTTCCCAAAAGAAAAAGAATAGCTTTAATACATCATCTCAGATCATGGAAACAGGGAGGATTAAACTTTCTTGATATAGAAACATATATAAAAGCATCAATATCTAAAACAATCTCAGATTGGATAAGTCCAAATTACTATGCAAATTGGAAAGAATTACTAAAGCTGTAAAATCAATAAATTAATTTGATTTACAAAAAAAAAAATCAAATAACAGATAAAAACCATTTGCCATGGCACATATTATGTATTAGAAAGACAGTCTGTATGCAATATAACATAACTAAACCCACTAAAACTTGTATGATTAATTATTACATTGGCTGATTTAGGAAAATTATTAATGCAAATATAGATTTAAAAATCTGGTTTGATATTTTAACACCATTTATAGTCACAAAGAACTTTCCACATAAAATATATAGAGAAATGATTAATTCCTGGGAACTGAAAGGATTTGTTTGTTGGCTCCAATGTACCAAAGAACTAAAATTTTTAGATATACAAGTAATAAAAACAACATACAAAATTCCACAACATGACTGGCTAACTTTACAGAGTACTCTGTCATATTCGCAAGATTTAAGTAGAATAATTAACAATTCTTCATTTAAAGAAATACCTAAATTTACGAAATACATATATGAAATCATATATAATGAATTTGACATGGGAAACAGTATTTCAAAATTTTACAAAATGTTGATAAACTATAAAACAACACCCAAAGCCTCATAGTGGAAATCTATAACAAAAGGACACTCAATACAGTTAACTGAAGTTATTAAAACAAATATCTTATTATCAATAAAATATACATCCTTTACACAATACTGCAAAGTTTTTAATTGGAAATGCTTGCACAGAGCATTCTAAACCCCCAGATAGAATCAGTAAAATTAGCTCTTCCATAAAAGGAATATGTTGGAGATGTGAGCAAGTACACAATGTAGACTGGAACATTTTCTTTGATTGTGTTAAAATTAAGCCATTTTGGAGTGGTATTACTAACCTTCTACATGCTTTATTTAATGAATCATTTTATTTAACTAAAGCTCTTGAATTATTAAATGTGAACAAAGGTCCTCATTTGAATAGGTCAAACATGTATCTAGTATGGACTATACTTGCAATTTCAAGGAAGTGTATAACAAGAAGATGGAATACAAACACAAACCAACTTTGGAAGACTTCTACACCTTACTGAAGACCACAGCATTATTGGAAATTAAAATTAAAGAACTAAGAATTTATCCAAAGCCATTTATCATCAACCCTTAGGGAAAAGTCTTATCGTTGATTGACACTATACAATAATTGATCAGACACTCTGATAATGGATTTGACATACTTATAAATTAACTGTATACATTAAGATCTGTTATAGTGTCAGGCTAATGTAAATAGTAAACATAGTTATTTAAGATGTCATGTAAAAATACTATGGAATTCATTGAAATGTATTTGAAAAATAAATACATTTTTTGAGAAACAAATGTATCCTTTCCCTTAAAAGAAGAATAAGGGGCACAGATATTAGGAGAAGGCAAACAGTACTCAGCATTCACTGACTGCAATAAACTCCTGGCCGGGGTCATAACATCATATTTATCAACAGGAACCATCTCTTTATTTTCAATATGACTAATCTTCTGTTTCTTTTTTTCTAGGTACATCCCTAAAGGGTGAATATTTAGGAGACAGAATATCATCTCATAAAAAGGTCTCATTCCCCAGGCACCTTCAGAAGATCCTCCTGAAGTATCTCATGTATCCAAAATGGTTGGTTCTCCCACACCCAAGCGGGGCACTGTTACAGTGAGAGAGGACATGTCTGACCCCCAGAGTGGCATGCAGGCTATACCAGACAGATTCCAGGAAATAAGTAAGTGGTCTGAGGAACCAGCAATGGCCACTGCAACATCACTTACCATTGGCTGAGGCACAGGAAAGCCCACACTGAAGGTAAGGACTTCTATTTTTTTTTTTTTCTTTTTAGGTACATTTGGAGAAGAACCAGCCGGATCAGGGTATTCATGCTGTAGCTAAGGAAGAAACCTGATGGCCTGCAATATATAAATGGGTCAGTCAAAAGGTAAGTTGTCACTAGTAAGCATAAACAGTATGCAGCCCTTCCAAAAAATTAGAAAATACCCCAAAACAAAGTTACTCAAGTGGCACACAAAATTCCCCTGTCAAAACAGAGACAGATTTACAGAAGTTAGCTACCCCATAAAAACTGCTTACATTGTAAGTAAACAAGTATTAAACAAAAACATTCACAAAAGAGTCCGTTTTCCACTACACATGTATCTTCTGACTGTCAGATGACATTCCAGTAAGGATAAATGAACAAAAAACAAACCCCAGGGTATTAAATGACAGCCTATTTCTCAAAAGCATTCCCTAAAGAAGCAATAACTGTAATCGAGGAATATCTACTGACATGCTTTAAAGGCTGGTATTCTTAAAGTGATGTACTACAAACTTCACCAACACTCCACAAAAAGGCAGCAAGCAGACGAGGAGAAACCACAAGGAGAATGGAACCAATAGCACAATAAGGCACAACAGTACTCCAGTGGATGAAAAAACACTTAAAGAACGAACTTCACCAAAACAATTAAAACACTAAAAATATATACAAAGTATTATTTGCATGTGTGGCAAGTATCCCTAAAATGGACCTTATTTGTCTGAGTGAAAGCCTTGCCAACTGCTGTTCTGGAAAAGTCTCGGAGATGCATTTGCATGATACAGCAAGAAAGTACTGAAGATTTTTAGTCAGTCTAGCTGCTTTTATGCTCAAAAAGGGATTAGCCTAAAGGCAGACAAACTGGCTGAGTGGGAGGGGGTTAAAACTTTGCAATCTGTATCCCTGGCAGTATACTCATAGGCTGCTACAGCAGTGAGAATGATGAACATCTGTGGTAACTCTAGAGCTTACACATGCTGACAGGTACTGACCTCTGGAGATGTGTGCATTTATCAGACTAAAACTAATGCACATCTCAGCATAGTAGCTTTGGTTGGCTGCTCTAGATAAACTTGGGCCAACTGTATGCCCTCATAATGGCAATGTGTTATTTGAATCAAGATTCAGTGGTACAATCTGTGCCTACCTTGGTGACTACTGGTAACGGTTAATCAGGATTCAGTTATGGACAGAAAGTCTGAAAAATGGCTACCACATCCATGGAAGTTTGAAGGCATGCAAATTACACACTCCCAGCTTGTACAGATATTGATGAAAAATAACAATACAGCACTATTTCAAGTAATTGGAATAAGTACACTTTAATTACTTTAACAAGGGTTTATTGGAGGACAAGTCTGGAGCCAGGATCTACTGTAATACCAGCTTCAATACAGTATATTAAAGCTGATGCAGTTAAAAGCTCACAGTTGGGTTTTGGGATTGGGAGAGCAGTCCACTGTGAGTTGAGTTACCTCTTGTTCCAGTCTCTGCCTTTTGGTGTTTCCCTGTTGCTCTTAATTGAGTGTCTTGTTGGATGAAAGGGTTTACTTTACTAACAGTGTTCAAAGTAAGTGGGTCACTTCAATACTTTAGCTAGGAATAAAGTAACAGGACTCCAGTTCTATTTTGTGTTTTTGAACTTGGGCCATGATAAAGGATGGCTGGGGGTAAAATTCCATGATAACTACACACTGATAAAAGTCCTTCAGCTTTTCCCAGTTAGAGATCACCATAGCAGATCACCAGTCCGCTTATGACTGGTAGTGGATTTTTACGCTGACGAGTTGCCATCCCGGCGTCAGACCTTCAGAGAAGGCACACATGCACTCACGCACCTACCTGCATGTTTTTTTAAAGGTCAGTTGATCGCAGGGAGGACATGCAGACTCCACACAGAAGGTGCTCCAGCTGAGAACTGAACTGGAGAGCCTCTTGCTGTGAGGCGACAATGCTAACTGCTGCACCACTGTGGCTGACCTGATAAACAGCTTAATTTTATCTCTTTCAGTGTAAAAAAAAAGAAACTGAGAAATAACAGTCAGTGATATTATCAGCTTGAGTAAAATCCAGTTACTGTCTCATAAGTACACTGCCTGGATGCCCACAAAGAAGAAATTTAAAAAACTGAAAGAAACGCAACCAGAAAAGGTGAACAGAAAGTACTGATTGGGAAGAATCCTACAATTGTTGAGCCCAAAAACAATTCAAGCTTCAGCATTGGTACAACAGAAGGCTTCCAGTAATTTAGAAGAAAAAATAAATCAAATGTACTCAGAGATTATTAAAATATGTGAAACGCTGAAAGTGCATATCAACTCAAAATAACAGAAGGCTGGAAAAATAGAAGTTTTAACTGTTTTTTCAGAAAATTTGCTATAACTGTACAAACTCAGAGGCTGAAATGAAAATGTTGGTTAAGCATGAAACTTCTCAAGAAGAGCTCTTTCGAAAAACTATAAAGTCAGATGACACGGCATGCAGAGAAAAGCTGAGATTTTCTGCTCTACCAGTGAAACTGGAATGAACAAACTGTATTAATTTTATGAAAGCACAAAGACGCGATGCCTGGTATTCCATAGCAGGAGTTAACTGAAAAGGCACATGGATGCTCCAAACTTGGCTATGAGAAAGCAGCAAAGACTTGTATTAGTAAAACATGCAATCATACCAGGAGAAAGGGTTGATCCTAACAAAACTATGATAGCAGGGAATACTATTAAAATTTTAGACAGTATATTTTGTAAAAAATCATTTTTCACTGTACACCAGGCAAAAGGCAAGCAAATGTATCCAATCTTTGTGTGACTGTCAAGAAATAAGGGTGAAATTCAAGCTGCTACACCTAGCCATCTTCATAATATTTTTCATGGAGAAACAAAGACATTTATGGACACAGAACAGGCTAAGAAGGAAATAAAAAAGTTGATCCAACAAAGAATGACTATGCTCATCCTTCTTCTGACAATAACTCTCACAGAAAAAAAAAACAGGAGTTGACTATAAGAATCAGGAGTAACTTGGCTTCAACCAGAGTCTATTGTTGAGAGAAGGAGATCAGCAGAAAGAAGACAAGCATCTCCAAAATCAGTGAATAAATGGGTGCATATAAAACACCAATCACAACAGTGAAACATGGCTATGCAAGAAAAAGTGTCTGGCAAAGACTGAACCTTTGTTGACTTTGTTAAACTTTGGGTTTGACTATAAACCATATACTCCACGTTATGTCATTAATGTTTATAAAGACACTAAAAGGGAAAAAAGTAACTGTAAGTAAGCTAGTTTTGTTCTTACTAGTATTTGTATAAAACATTTCATGATATAAACTTCATGTTATATAGTAACATATATAACATATATAGCAAAGATATTAGCTTGTTTTTCCATTAGCAATGTTCAGTGGGAGTTAAGAAGATGAAGGCAGCTGTTCATTCTTTTTAAAGTGCAATAAAGAAAAAAATAATTGCTGACTACTTTAACATGGAGCTTAGCTATCTGCAGGCACAATCAATTAATCTTGAGCATTCTGAACATTTTCTGCACAAAGAAATGCAAAATGTAAAGGTACAATGGCAAGCAGTTCAGTGAAAAATACAGTTTGAAATTACGTGAAGTTAATAAGAGATAGCACGCTCCCTGTGGGCATTAATATGTTAACAAATTTAATAGAACAGTGTACAATTTAGTTTAATTTAATGATAACCAGTGCACCTTTTCTTAAGGTTAAAAATTAATGTTTTCTGAAAGCATATACCAGTTTTTCACATCTGGGAGGAGACTAGAGATAAGAAAAGAACACAACAGACAGCAATCTGTGTAAGAAGGAGCAAAGACTGTAGCATGTGCTTTAAGCAAGGGCAACCTTCATTTTGTGGATGTAGCTATTGATTTGGTTTGGTTTTGACTACATGAATTTGATTGTAACTAATAATGACAAACTTATAAATGAATTAATAGAAAAAGTTATGGAATTAGATTATGTTATTTGTGCACACAGACAATATACTGATTTTAAAAGTGAAAGTCTTAGAATTTTTAAAAGTGTTGACCAGCTCACTAATGAAATTAAGGTTCGCAAGACAAAGAAATTGAATAGGGATAAAATGGAATACAGTAAAGGTAATACCTACCCCAATCCCCCACTATCTCAAGAATGGGGTAATACATTTATTAACATTGCTAATGGGGCGGTAAATTCTAATAATGCTTCCGAGACACACTTCATACAAGAAGAGGGGGATGATTTTTTAGACTAAGAGGAATACCCTCCCCTGAGACGTTCAGAATGACTAACAAACAGGACACACCAAACCAACAACTTGAGAACAGAGAATTATCCAACCCATGGTTATACCAAAGGTCAATGGAACAGGGGGAGGGGGGGTATGAACAACAACAGGGGAAGGAGGAATTTTTACAACAACAGTTGGAGCAACAGGAAATAAAACAACTACACCATATAGGTTATAATGATGAACAGATAGGTGAAGCACCCATAAAGAATAATATTGATTACATTCTACCAGCATGTAATGTGATGACAAATAATTTGGGTGATTTTAAGGTCTATAATTTCTCAAACATCAGTTTTAATGTAGAACAACGTGATGTTTTTGCTAAAGGGTTTACTTATGTACCATGGCACCGTAACAATGTGGCCAACACCTTAATGGATTTGAAATTGTACACACGAAAATTAAATTTTAGGGTACTACTTCATAATTCATTTACAAATCAGTTCATCAACCCCCTGGCAATCTCCAGTACATGTAATCCCCCTCTGCATCCAATGGTAGCATTATTTGAAAAAATATGTGAACTAGAATTCAGAATCTATTTTTTAGCCACCGTGTAGTGGATGATTGTGATGTCAAGGAAGGTGCTATTATTAAAGAAATTAATGGCCTCTTGGATAAAATTATAATCATGAAACCTGACAAAGGAGGAGGTATTGATGTATTGGATTTGGATGATTACAACAAGAACATTTTGTTCATACTTAATGGGAAGGCTTATAAAAAATCTTCTCTCAGTGAACTGAATGGTGCATATGCAACGATTAGAAATGAATTACAGGATTTACTTATTGATGGTTTTATAAGCATAGATGTTTTAAATTACTTAACTGTAATGCATCCAAAAGTATCAGTTATGTTTGGTCTTCCCAAGTTACACAACGATTTACTACAGACCCCCATGCACCCCATAGTGGATTCCAAAGGTTCAATTACACAACCTCTGGCCAAGTATTTAGATGTTAAGTTAAAATATTTTGTATATAAGGAAGCACATGTCTGTAAGGATTCATGGGGCTTCCTGAGGGACATTAATGGAATCTTATTTAAAGTTTCATATATGCTATTAACTATAGATATAAAGGATCTATATTCAGTTATCCCTCAAAAAGAGGGCCTAGAGTGGTTTAATGAATATTTGTATGAGAAAAAGGTTAAACATTTTGATGTAATAATGTACACACAACTTATGGACATTATTTTGAAGAATAACTTCATTTTATTTAATAATGAGATTTTCCTACAACAAGAAGGTGTAGCTATGGGTCAGCATGTGGGGGCCTCTTTGCCAACATAGTAGTATTGCAATGGGAAAATAAATATTTATTTCCCTCCGAGTTTTATAATTATATTAAATACTATACACGATTTTTGGATGATATATTTATTTTATGGGATGATCCCTATGCTTTGATTAATGAGTTTATATTATTCCTGGATTCTACCACTTAGTTTTTGAAATTTACACATCAATTTGTTTCACATGAATTAGCATTTTTAGACATTATGTTAACCAAGGATTACCAGAAAAAGAAATTTACATCAAGAATATACAGAAAGGAGACATGCTCAAGTTAATTACTACATTATACTAGCACTCATCCACAAAAACAAAAAAGAGCAATAGTTAAAGGACAATTTGTTCGTGCTGCTCGGATGGTATCAGGATTTGAAGAATTATTTAATGAATGTGACACCTTAAAGGGTATGTTTTTGAAGAGAGGCTACCCTATGAAACTTGTGAATGAAGTCCTATTAGAAGTAGCTAATAAAAGAGAAAGGACATTTTACATACCCCTTTTATCTGAAATAGCAATAGGGGAGGGTGATGAGATTAATGAAATTTCTTTTACCACTGAGCGTGAGAATAAGGATTATAATATTTCATTTATTACAACATTTACAATGGATAGTGTTGATATAAGGAGTATTTTGGGTAAGAAATGGTCTATCTTAACCCAAGATAGGAACATTAGACCATATATTGATGAGAGACCAGTCACAATTTTTAGAAAAGGTAAGAACTTGAAAAATGCCTTTGAGAAAAAACTTCCAAGCAATAACACCAACATGAACGGACAGATGAAGAAATGTGGGATGTGCCACTACTGCAAATATATTAGAGAAGGAGAAGTATTTAATGTTAACAATATTAACATTTATATTAGGTATAAATATAATTGTAATACTGAAAGGGTTCTATATTGCGCCCTCTGTAAACAGTGCAGTTGTTTCTACATTGGAAAAACAGATAGGAGGCTTAAAAATTGTGTCTACGAGCACTTATATGAAATAAAAACCCGAAAGGATACAAACACACTATACAAACACATTTCTGAGAACAAGGAACATTCCTTTTCTTCTTTATCATAGAGAACATTACCACAGATATCAGGGGTGGTGCTTAGTCTACTTTACTTGAAAGAAGGGAATTATACTGGCAGTTGCTACTAGATTCTAGCAACTGGCCAGGTTTAAATGAGAATCTTTCTATTAGTTCCCTCTTGAAATTGAGAGCATTAAGAAGATAATATTTATTATTCATGTAAATATATATATATATATATATATATATATATATAAATGTTTTAGGATTTTATATTAAATTTGTGCACATATTTATTAATATTTTATACTAGTTTTTATATATTAATTTGTCTATGACTTTAAGGGGGTGTGGTTAGCAATGATGACAGTGGCTATGACAAAGTTTAAAAATGGTTTGCTTTTTCTTATGGATTGTCTGATGAAGTTCTGTGGATAGGATGAAAGCGCTTACCGGCTTTCTATTGTCTGTTCAATAAATCTCGTTTGCACCTGAGACTTGTGGCATTTGCTTACTTTTTGGAGTCCACCTTGTTCCCTATCTGCAGTGGTGTTCATCAGTTTCTTTGTGCTTTTCGTGTAAAAAATGCAATCATACCAGGAAAAATAGTTGATCCTGACAAAACCATGACAGAAGGGAACACTATTAAAATTTTAGACAGTATAATTTGTATAAAAATTATTTTTCACTGTACACCAGGCAAAAGGCAAGTAAATATATCCAAATCTTTGAGTGATTTCAAAGAAATAAGGGTGAGATTAAAGCTGCTACACCTAGCCATCTTCATAATATGTTTCATGGAGAAACAAAGACATTTACAGATGCAGAATAGGCTAAGAAGGAAATAAAAAAAGTTGATCCAACAAAGAATGAACCAGCAACACAAGCAGACTATGCTTATCCTTCTTCTGACAATAACTCTCACAGAAAAAGTGCAGGAGTTGACTATAAGAATCAGGAATAACTTGATTTCCACCAGAGTTTATTGTTGAGAGAAGGAGATGAGCAGAAGGAAGACAAGCAAATCCAAAATCAGTGAATAAATGGGTGCATATAAAACACCAATCACAACAGTGAAACATGGCTATGCAAGAAAAAGTGTCTGGCAGAGACTGAACTTTTGTTGACTTTGTAAAACTTTGGGTTTGACTGTAAACCATATGCTCCACTTTATGTCATTAATGTTTATAAAGACACTAAAAGGGAAAAAAGTAACTGTAAGTAAGCTAGTTTTGTTCTTATTAGTATTTGTATAAAACATTTCATGATATAAACTTCATGTTATATATAGTAACATATATAACAGACATAGCAAAGATATTAGCTTGTTTTTCCATTAGCCAATGTTCAGTGGGAGTCAAGAAGATGAAGGCAGCTGTTCATTCTTTTTTAAGTGCAATATAGAAAAAAATAATTGCTGACTACTTTAACATGGAGATTAGCTATCTGAAGGCATAATCAATTAATCTTGAGCATTCTGAACATTTTCTGCAGAAAGAAATGCAAAATGTAAAGGTACAATGGCAAGCAGTTCAGTGAGAAATAAAGTTTGAAATTATGGGAAGTTAATAAGAGATAGCACACTCCCTGGGAGAATTAATATATTAACATATTTAATAGAACAGTGTACAATTTAGTTTTATTTAATGATAACCAGTGCACCTTTTCTTAAGGTTAAAAGTTAATGTTTTCTGAAAGCACATACCAGTTTCACATCTGGGAGGAGACAAGAGATAAGAAAAGAACAGAACAGACAGCAATCAATGTAAGAAGGAGCAAAGACTGTAGCATGTGCTTTAAGCAAGGGCAACCTTCATTTTAAGTTAGCTAGTACCTGTGGATGTAGCTACTGATTTGGGGCAATTGTTAAATTTCATTTTTTCCAGGATGTACACAGTTTTCTGTGTCTGTTCTAAGTTCATAGGGGATGGGGTGTTCTGAAAATGTATTTAGTTTTTTGTTTGAGGGTTATCATTAAAACAACAAGACTTGAAAAATGTGACATAGGTTCAAATAAAAGATCAGCCTGCCAAACATTAACGTGTACATGTAACACAAAAACTGGAAATGCACATTCAAAAAATGTCATGTATAACACCTGGGATCAATAGCTTTTAATCATAATGGCTATGCTATCTATGTTATCTTCCAAGGTAATTGGCCTTACAGGTATAAACAAATGGAACGAGTATTGAATTATATTAAGAAATGCAGAGTGCAAATAGCAATCCTACAGGATATACATGTGGAAAGAAATGAGCATGTGGATTTGACAATAAAATGATTTCACGTTGGATATTCAGCAGAATATCATGGACAAAGGAAAAGGGGAATAAATATACACATTTCTAGAGAGGGCCTTGTGACACCCCTGCACTGGCCCAGTAATCAAGGAGCCTCAGTCCTCACCACTGGCAACAGTGAGGGACATACATAATGGAAGGATGATAAGTACACACACACACAGTAAAGTGCAATTTCCCTTAAGAGCACACAGAGATCACAGACAGTCTGGGGGATGGTTTCTCCCTCTTTCACTCCAGGTCCCCAATAAGACTTCCCACTGGTACAGCTATAGGGTTGAGATCTCAGCTGAGTGGTCAAGCCAAAACCTGCAGCACCCTCTCTGTCCAACCAGTGCTTCATGTCAGTGCCCAAGTAGCTGATACATACACACTTTGAGATTTGATTTATATACAAACACACACACACACACACACACCTGGGAAAGGCTGGAACAGGTTTATTAGCTATGCCTCTTTTTGCCCAGACTATAAGGTAGTTATCACTGCCACCAACCATTCTTTATCAGCTACTATAAGGCCCTTAACAAAGGGTGACCAATCTTACTGTGTAATGTTACTATTATCCAAATGGTAGTTGTAACCAAGACTTGCAAGGCTATTAAGGAGTGGGCTGTACAGTGTCACCAAATACATTTGCAAGTACTCTAACAGCTTAAATATGCCTCATAAATATCAGCCACAAAGATAGGTTCATATATATTTAATAAATAATAAAAGAACAAGACACTACTCAAACAACACACTAACTACATAGTTCAGAATCACAGGAAATATTTTAAAACAACATGGCAGGACTGTCTCAAATAAGTACAGAAAACATCTGAACTAGTTTTACTATATTCCTAACTAAATCTAAAAGAAATTACTGTACCATAATTACTTACTATTAGCAAGGCAAATGCAGGTGAGTGGATGTTCTTGCTAGGTCAAAGACAAACACAAAATGCAAAGTCTCTCTCTAAGAGAGTTCTTAAGTTAATATCAAACATTATTGCTGGGTCAGCTTGGATGACATCACTCTTTGTCACCTGCCTTCAGTTCCCATGCTAACAGGACCTTAACAGAATTTTAACATCTCAGTGTGAGTAATACATATCTCTCAGAACTGTGCAGCTGCTAGGAAGTCATAAAGCAATAAAAAGTTTTTACATTTTAAACCTAGCAATTACTTCTCTACAGGACAACAGAAACAAAAATTCTAGCTCTAGACATTCTGTCTTCTTGCTGCATTAAAACTAACTTTTATGGCAGATCATAAAGCACTTAATTTCAAATTATTTTCTTGAAGTTTTGTAAGTTAATCTTCTATGTCTAGCAGGGTATGATGTGATTACATTCTTGAAGCTCAGTACATAACATACAGTTCTGTATAAATCATATCAATATTCATAAATGACAAAGAATTATTTACAAAATTCCAGATAGCTGGGCTGGCAGTGTCACAGGCCTAATATTGATAGAAGAGGAAAAAAGATAATAATGGTAGATTTGCAGTAGTAAGGAGCTACTGGCAAGGTAAGAAGATTATGTTGGCATACATTTATATTCCACCAAGAACTGCTATTATGGAACTTGAGAACATTTTGAAAGAAATAATCAGTTGTCAGCAGGGAATATTGCTTATAGGTGGGGATTAGAACTTAATTTGCAGTAGTGAGGATATAGCATCAGCGGCACCTAAAATGGAAAATATAATGAAACAGGATAGATTTCAGAAAAAATTATGAAAATATTTTGTATGGAAGATGTGAATTCAGTGGTAGGAATACAGAATTTATATATTTCCAAAGGTACAATAACTCGGCTAGACTAGATGGAAATTATATTTCTTATGAACATGTGCACATTCAATAGTTATTTCAGATAATGCACCAATAAAAACTAAGATAAAACTGCAGGGAAATGAAGTAAAACTGAGACACTGGTGCTTTCCCACCTACCTGTTTAAAAAAAAGGAATTTAAGAAATGAGTAGTAGAAATTATTCTAGCTTTATTAGTGAAGATCAGAGAGGTAGCTGACTCAATCAGTGCCCTGGGCTGACACAGCAAGCCAGCACCCCACTACTGGTAGCTCTTCAACTGAACAGAAAAAAAAAATGCACGCCCCTATAATAACACAATGGCTACATTCTAGCAATTGGGTTATGACAGTTACATTCACACCTTCCCAACAATTTGCTCCCAGGCCAACTGCCCCTTTCACCCTGCCCCAGCTATGCTTCTGGTGGAGATAGAAGTATGGAGTTAAAAACAGGGTAGAAATAAAACTGAAAGAGATATGGTTAAGATGTAATAGGAGTTACTTAGAGGGATGACAAATGTTAAAGTATTGCAGAATAAAAGGAATCTCAGAACAAAAGGAGGTGCAACTGCAGTGTGCTAAAGAGAAAATAAAGGAGTAGCTGGATAAAGTGCGTGAATTTAGAAAGATTATTGTTAAGCAACTATTTTTGATAATAACTCCACAGCACAAAAATAGCACAATTTAGGCAACAGAAAGTAGAAAGGATTGTTGCCAAACTTAGGGAGCCTATAACAGAAACAATAACTAGAGATCCTGTAATTAAAGATAGTATAGAACATTTATGAAATATTATGTAAAGAAGGGAAATGTGGATCTTAAGACAGAGCATAAATGGAAATATTTATGGAAGACTTAATTATGTCAAGGTTAGAGGTACATGAGGCTCAACAACTAACAGTTAAGACAGGAGAGATGAGATAAAATCAGTGATGTATAATTAATCTTTATGAAGGTCTCCAGAAACAGATACTATTTCTGTGGAAGTTTGGAAGTTAGGAGGGAAGAATGTGATACAGATCTGGAAGATTTTATTAAACAGTATTTTAAAAGGAGAGGAAGAACCAACATCCTGGAAGAAAGCTATACTAAAGACCATGAAGACCCATCAGGCCCAGCTTCATATAGACATATTTCAATTTTAAGCAATGATTACGGAGTGTTTATGTCTACTCGAGCTAAAAGAATGGCAAAGATGTTGCCAACAGTGATAGATATGGATCAGTGTGGTTTTGTGGAGGTGAGGCAAATACTTGACAACATTACAGAACAATGATGATCCAGAGGGACTCAGAATATAATAAAATAGCAATGTTGATGGTAGGTCTTGATACAGAGAGATCCTGATAGATTAAGCTGGGATTTTATGAGTAGTGCAATGGACGAATTTGCATTCATTGATACAATAACATAATTAGAAGGTTATATGTAAAATTGGAGCCCATTATTAAAGTGGAAGGGTTGTTCTCTTATAAGTTGTGTTTGAACAAAGGAACCAGGCAGGGTTGTCCTCTTTCCAAAGAAAATAAAGGGCTCAGAAATGTAAGTATATAATCGGCAAGGTAATCAAGAAAAGTTTGACTTATTTGCAAATGTTATTTTATACCTGATAAATCCAGAAAAGGACATCTCATTGTTTTGGAACATTTTGAGACATTCTCCCCGGGATTCATGAAGCTCGGCGCAAGGCCGATGTAAGGCTTGCGCCGGCAGTGCAGTGTATAATCGGCGTAGCAGCGCCACATGCATAGTAATGAGTGCGCGCCGCAACCACAGACACGTGCAGAGGGCACGTCGCGCCAAGTAGGATGCGCCCGTAGGCGTGGCCAAGCCGGCAGGTGATGAGCAACCTAAAGTGCTGACTGTCACAGGCCGCCTGCAATAGTAACCGCACCAGCCAGGGTCCGTGGATAATGAAACGTACGCAGAGTATACAACATAGTACCCGTTCACACAAAACGGAGAACCAAACATGAACCCACGAAGTCCAAATTGTACCCGTCCAAGGAACAAAGGATACGCGTAATACCGTGTCCGTCACGCAATGCACTGTCAGTGGGCATACCCAGTGAAGGTGTACCGCAGCATGTCAGCGCGCCGCACCAACACATAAGTAGCCCCATGGGCAAGGTCACCAGCAGTAGTGAGAGTACACAGCCGGGCAGCCGTGTCGATATAACAACCAGAAGGAAACCAGATACCCTAAACACAGACAAACATGTGCATAGCAACATGTACTACACCCAGCAACGTGCCCGTCGCATAAACATACGACGGCGTATGCCGAAGCGTAATATCCAGAAGCAGAACCCATGCATGCAAATGTAATACACAACAGCTCCGTCATAGCACGTAACCCGCACCCATGTACGACCGTGCACCCAACCCAGCTAGCAGCCTTGCGCAGCTGCACACCTACACACAATGGGTATACCTGAAATGTAGTATGAACTAATGTCCTAGGCAGTGCCACGTGGGCAAATATGTACCCCACATGTCAACATCCCACCTCAGGTACTGATATCCAAATGGCTGCATGTGAATGTGTCGGCAGAATGTGTACATCCCGCATGTGGTATGGACCTGTTGAAATCCCATAGGCGTTCACACGCCACGGTGCCCATAACTGTACACATCTGGACAAGGCAGAATGTTCAGCCACCGTACTGATGATTAGCTATGCAGACATGTCAAACACAACACATATGGCGGAACATCCGCCCACCAAGCAGGACGCCCCAACAGGGTGCCACATGCACAGAAGGTGAAGGTGGGACATCACACGTTGAGAATAGCATTGCCGGATGGCCAAACACCCACGGCCAACGCAAAGGATGGAATAACATGTATATGCCTGGATGAATGGGTATGTCATAGCATGGGAATAGGCCAAGCTATCCAACATAATAGCCATGCGTACCAGATACAAACTGCCAGTAACACGCAGTAGTAATGCAGGAAGGCATACACGACTGTGGGAATATCACAGGACATATGGCACGTGCCAAGTGTTGACGCATGACACAAATGTCCAGGATGGGGCTCCCTGCAAAGAGGAACATGTGCCAACCCCACCCCCCACAGATGTACCGGCAGTGGAAACACAACCCAAACACACACCAACACCACCGTCCATCCCACGATAGCAACGGAGGCTGGTCAAAGACCACCATGATGCGTGCACAAACAGGGACACGTGTAACCGTTGCCCTAACAACCCCCCACAGGCCAAAGAATAATAGTATGGACATATGCATGTAATGCTGTGAAGGATGTGTGGTAGTCCTCAGTATCACAGAGGTAGGTACACAGATACACTGTAATCAACCGTGACGTATGTGCACTGTACACAGCATACCTGCAGGTAATACATAGTTCAATCATGTGCCACAGAAATATACACATACGAATGAGGACAGGGGATAGACAAGTGTGAATGGGACAAACTATGAACATAGGTTCATAGGTCCATAGGTACATAGTAGGCTATCTGCCCAAGGGCAGCTATAACCCTAGCCCATAGTTATGTTGCCTTTGCCACCCCTCCAGTCCGAAGAAAACAATGCCTATTATATTGCTGTACCTCTGTCAAGCAGCGACATTGAAGTAATCCCTGGGGTATATCTGTGATCTCCCATCCACTGGTCAAGATCCCCCTCGAACAAGGCCAGCGAGGTGCTCTGCCTCACATGTACTGGGATGTTGTTCCACAGCATACTGAGTGTCTGGGTGATTAATCTGTCCTTCCAGCACATTCTATTAATGACCGTGTCAAGGTTCACGTCACCTGCCCCTGTGGTTCTGAGGGATGTAGATTCATTAGGTGAAGCATAGTCATCAAATATGGGTCGACATGGCCTTATATGTCAGGCACAGGTCACCACTGAGCAAGTGGTATGTGACTGAATGGAGCAGGAGTCCTTTCAGTCGGGCAGCATAACACATATTCCTGAGACCCTGCATCCGTTTGACGATGAACTTATGGGGCCTTCCCAGCTGCTGCAGGTGTCGGGTCAGATACCTTCCGAACGGGGCATTGTACTCAATCATAGGTCTAATGAGTGATGAGTACAAGGAGACGATGACCTCCCCTGATCTAGATGTTAATCCCTGCATGATCAGGTGGGCAATGTAGAAGGTCTACCTAACTACGTTAGCAAAGTGTATGTCGAACGAACGGTTACTGACAACCTGGGTCCCCAGATCCCTGGTAACTCCCTCTGTGCTCAGTGGATTGCCACCTATATGGCAGCTAGGGGTAACCTTGTTCTTCCCGAAGGGTATGACTATGCATTTCCTGGCATTTAGCTGTAGGCCATGTCCCTGGCACCAGATATCCATATCTGTGAGGCCCTTCTGAAGGATATCTGTGTCAGATGTGCGTCCCACTATGGCACCCAGTTCGCAGTCATCTACAAACATTGTCAGCCATAACCCCCCTGTGTTTGCTTGTACTTTGGAAATGTAGATGCTGAAAAAGAGTGGACCCAGGACTGAGCCCCGTGGGACACCGCCTGTGACCGGCTGTGAGTCTGACATGGTGCCAGCAACTATGACCGTGTGGGTTCTGTCACCTAGCCAGTTTGCAACCCATCCTGCGATGTATGGGTTCACATCCAAGCCGATGGGTTTATCAATGATACCTGAGGGGGTATTGTGTTGAAGGCTTTTGCCAGGTCGAGGTAGGCTGTATGGACTGCCTGACCCTCATCAATGGCCTCGGTGACTGTTCCTAAAAAGTCAACCAAGTTTAAAATGCATGATCTGCCTTTGACCAAGCCAAACTGGGTTGGATGCAAAGTACGCAAGTCCCCTATGTCTTCATCTATGAGTTCCATTATGATCCTTCTCCATGGCTTTGCAGATAAGGCTTGTCAAGCTAATGGGACGGTAATTACCAAGGTCAGTGGAGGCACTGCCCCTGTAAAGTGGGACTACAGTCGCCGTGCGCCACAACTTGGGTACGTTACCTGAGGTGAGGCTAAGATTGAACAGCTGTCCTAACTGTGGGTCTAATTCCTCAATGAGTTCGTGGAGTACACAGCCGGGACACCATCTGGTCCCATGGATGCTGTGTTTACTGCCTTGGAGAGAGCATTTCCCACCTGTGCATTACAGATGTTTCGGGGGCCACAATCCTCTGGTACAGATATCTCTCCATGTGGGGGGGGGAGATGTTTGCACCGAACCTGTCAGCCAGTATGTTGGCAATGTGTGTAGGTTCAGTAAACTGCACATCATTCTGAACCCAGTCCGAGCATATCTGGGAGTGTCCTCCCAGGTGTCCAACATAGCTAAAGAAGGCCGTATGATTGTCTGTCGAGTCCTTGGTGATATATCTGTCGGATTTGCCCTGGATGATGTCATGAGAGCTTGTAGTTCTTCACATATAATGAGCAAGGGTGTCATACCTTACAAGGATTCTGCTCTGTCTTGTAGTAGCTACCTCCTGTCATTGTAGAGCTTGTGTATGGCTGGGGTACACCAGACTGGATGCTTGGCTTTGGTACAAAGAGTCACAGTTGTGTAAGGGATTGCCTGATCCATGCAGTCCTGTAGGTGCTGGTAGAAGGCATATGTAAGTGATTCAGTGGCTTGAGTAATGTTTACCACTGGCTCAGGGGCCTTAAAGGAGACCACACTAGTGTTTAGAAGTGTGAAGTCGGCTTTTGAGAAAGCCATATGTATGGTAACCGGCACCACCCACAGCATTGTATACCAATAGCAGAAGCTATTGTATGTTGTCCAAACACACGTGTCCGTACACATGGAACATCATAGCAATAAACCACGCCTGGATGTGGGTGATGCTAGACATACCCACGGCAGATGTGGTGCGTTCGAGGCCGGCGCCGAGGGACCACACACATAGCCGGCCTTAGGCATAGGCCAAGTAGGCAGCTGCCTAGGGCGATGCTCTGCTAGGGGCACCTTTCCAGCCTTTATTTGGTGTAGGTACACCAGGATGGGGGTAGCGGGTGATGTGGTGGGGGCACCATGGAGTCCTTTTGCCTAGGGCACCACCCGACCTAAGGCCACACCTACAGTACCCACACCCAGACGCGGGTCATTGCTAGTATGCTATATCATTTATGGAAAGAAACCATATATTCCCAGACATAATGGCACAGCATAATGCCTGTCCGCCACCCAAAGCAGACATACGGCACCCGCGGCGGTGCGGACGTACTGCGCGAGATGTCCGTAACCAATGTCGACACTGTCACGCTATGTGAAATAATGTCAACATAGCGATTCAATACTAAACAGCGACGGAGAGCCCAATGTCCCCGTTGCTGAGCTGTACAACCTGTTCCGCCATGTTAAATGTGTAGCAGGCGGGACTGCCCCAAACTAAGCAACGGACATGTCCGTGGCTCGGTGGAAGCCGTCACGCAATGTTAAACCCATGTAATATAGCGATACAGGTTATAAATACCGAGGTTTAGTAATGGAAATAGGTCCGTTCGACCAGACCGTGTGCAATTACTATAACAAGATCTACAACGGGCACGCCGGCCAATCAGCGCACACGGTTAGGAATAATGGGGGGGATATGGTATCATAGACACGGACAAACCGTGCCCATGTGACTCGTCTGACATTCGTACACGGTCAAGGCAGTTCCGTACACTAGGCGGACAAGACCAAACCCAAAGCACCACAGGAACACCCTGACAATCGAAGGCCTGTATGCGTGGGGATATAAGGCACTGTGATCTGAATATCCCTGCGGTCACGACATATGCATCCTGGGCCATGAGCGGGAGGGAATGAGGAATGTTTAACATGTAGTACCGCACCTTTCCCAGCAGGAGAATGGATGCCTGTGACGTACGTGAGTGCGGGGGGGGGGCATATGTAAATTTAGCTAAGTACCATGGGTATGCATGTAAATGAGACCGAACAGCTAACGTGTAGTGGTCACAGTAACCGGCAAACGTGAATGCAGTCCCGTTTGAATTACGACTATAGAACATATAAATGTGCGTGTGCGTGCGTCCATGCCGCAAAGACTGTTACATGTGTAAAGGTGAAAGTGCGTTCTGCACACGTCCGTCAACCGGATCAGAGATATGTTACCGGAACAGTCACAACTAACACAGGCCACGTAACCACACAGACCCAGTAAACATATGTAACCAGAATACGGATATGCATGTGCGCCTAAGCGTAACCCACAATTAGGAAATGCAAGTGCGCGTGTGCGTGTGTGATCCGCTCACAGCAGGGAATGTTAAGGCCGTGTCTTCCACGTCAATCATACATGTCTCAAAACTGTCAGCCCCTGAAAGTATGGAATCGGGCAATGCCATGTAAAGTACCGTTAGAAATAGTGAGAAACACACGCTATGTGATAAGACAAACATAGAATGTGGATAGAATAACGTGTGCGTTAGTAGTATGGATAGACGACGGTTATGCATCTGTGACTCGACCCACTTGTCAGAAGGTGCCCCCGTACGAAAAGTGTTCAGTGGGCTCACACTTGTTAACCGGGCTAGGCTAGCTGGATATATGTCCAGTGTCAGCAGAGGCCCGTGGAGAAATGCTCCACACACAATAATAGCACAACATACCAAAGTACCCATATATGTAACCAAAGAAGAACAACAATAGAAAGTGTCCTGAAAGGACTGGTTACACACAGATCACAGACGACAGAGAAATATATGGCCAGTGGATGCACGTCACAATTATGGGATCATGTCCCTATAGAAGCAAGAAGGTCTCACATGACACGCCAGCGAATTGCCAGATAGACACAGGTCAATGTAACACACAGCAACATTAAGGGCCAACCAGCCGTACACCATGCCCGAACCTGTACAGTGGAAAGGTATGGCATGGCAATTGATGTGTGTACACAGGTAATCCACAGACAGTAACAAAGCAAGGTATGAAACGAGGGGTTCACATGTATATATCTACACACAGCAGTCCGACGGCCCGTATATATGACATGGACATAGATTTGTCACCTGAAAACAAGATGTAAACAACTACAGTTTAGTCCATATCATATTGATATAGTAATAATACAGTCATATTCATATTTAACATTGTGACCCTTATTTACATTCATATTTATACAAAATATGCATGTAATTGTACTTATTTATTCCATGATTTGGAATCTTAATGCAACAATTATACACATTGATATACAAAAGCATTACCAACACACTACATTCTAAGGTTTACTCACAACAATTATCAACTATGTTTCAATATACTGATGGTATTGACCAATATTGTATTTATATTAACACATCGTTGTTGTATCATTGTTTCCATTCAGTAATGTATGCAACACTGAGTTCTACATGTCACTTTATCATCAAGACTTGGAGCACGGTCCACTGAACTATGTGCAAGTCTATTAATTAGTTGACTTTAAACTGACTCTGAAGGAAGTATATAAGGAACGACTATCTAATGTATCTCGTACTCCGACGTTGCCCCATGTTAGTGGGTGAAAGAGCTCAGTATCCCATGACTGTGGAGTGTATCGTTTTTGTCATCGTCTGTCTTGGCATGGTTTATGTTCAAGAATGTCTTTTATGAAGATGACCAGGACTCAGGGTTTGCTGTATTTCCGCTTACTGGAACATGGAAATAGATAGGCCAAGTAATACATAATATGGGTAAGAAGAAAGGAACAGTTTACCAAGAAAAAACTAGGAAAAGGACCCACCAGGTCCCAAACCGAGCACCAAGCAAACACAATGTACTGCTACGAAAACCAAGTGTTTCAAAAATGAACCCAAATGGTGTAAATCCAAAGATGCAAGTTAGCAACTGCTTTAAATAATCCTCAGAAGTCCCAATAGGAAAGATTCGCCACTTTATTGTCAAAATAACACCACCAAAACAAGTAGATCACGAGCGCTTTCGCCCGGTCTTACCGGGCTTTTTCAAGTGTAATTAGCTAAACCAATAACTCTAGCTTTTATAGAACTAATTGATTAAAATATCACCATGGTACTGATGTTTTAATTGGTTCAAATGGTTCACAAACAACTTTTAACATACAGAATGAATTTCGTTTGAATTCATATAAGTTTTATACGATACATTTTAACAATGCATTTATTGTGTCGAGCATTTTAAATATGTATTTGTCTCTTTAATGCTTGTAGAAGTGGATTTAATTTATTTACAATATGGTGATATTTTAATCAATGAGTTAATTAACAGAACGCACTTGCGCTATAAAAGCTAGAGTTATTGGTTTAGCTAATTACACTTGAAAATGCCCGGTAAGACCGGGCGAAAGTGCTCGTGATCTACTTGTTTTGGTGGTGTTATTTTGACAATAAAGTGGCGAATTTTACCTATTGGGACCTCTGAGGATTATTTAAAGCAGTTGCTAACTTGCATCTTTGGATTTACACCATTTGGGTTCATTTCTGAAAAACTTGGTTTTCGTAGCACTACATAATATGGGTAGTCAAACAGACATCCGCGATTGGGGAACATACAGCAGCAGTCAAAACCACTGGCCAGATGGAGACAGTCCAACAAGTTCTACACTTTACATATGCACATTGGTGTCCATTGTAGGACCCCAAAAATTGATCCGTACGCAATATCAACCAGCTGCGATCGACCCAGAAGAAGTGACAGCCGTGACTACGGCACAGCTAGACATATGCACCACCAGCGTGTTTAAGGTTGATGACAAGTGTCCATGAAATGCAGGACATATGAACAGAAATCCCCAGATTGTCGAGTCCATAGAAGTCGTCCACATCCCAGTCCCACACATGAAGGATGTGTAATGGGTACCGTCGAGGTTGCAGCCATGGGATCCTGGGTATGCAGAAATGGGGCTCGGTGTTGTTTGGCAGATAATCCGTTGTCCCGCCCGTGGGAGGATGTGGGTATAGCACATGCCTTACTCCCACTAATAATGCAAAGCATCCACGGATAATGCTAAATGCAGGTGTGAAATGTGTACAGCCCTATACCAGTGTCCAGTAGGCAATTCCATGGATGGACAAGCGTCGACCAAGATGGCACCCATAACTGGAAACCTGGTGGAATTACACAGCTGCAGTAAGGCATAACACAGGAAATACAGATAGGGACTACAGTAGACACTCCCCATACAAAGTCAGACCGCCGTGCGAATACACAGCACTCAATCTGCCAGCACCAAAATGGGGATCACTCGCTTCCATACTGCGGAACAAATGGGCGACCTGTGGAACACATACCAATGGCACACTAACAACTTCAACTAGGAAGGTCATAGGATGGTTAAACTATGGCGTTCCCACTTATAAAGAACATCCTTCAATGAATTAATAGGATTAATGTCAATTGACCATGGAATACACCTAATCAACATCAAATAACCGCTGGCACCTTATGGCACACAATCCAAAAAACACATAGGTAGATGAAACAGTCAACGTAGAAATTGTCCAGGACAGTGCCCAAATGGTATACAAAGGTTCCTTCATAGACAAGTAAGCGCTTTCACCCGTAGGCTCCGTCAGACTTACACATAACATAAAAGCATCCATGCTTTAAATATCCCTCCTTACACTTTCATTGGTCAATTTCTCAGCAAACAATGAACAATTAACCACAGCATATAAAGCACAGACGCAATGTTAACTACACACACATATATTAACATCTCCAAAAACATCCTATTAAAACATGTATTATATGATATTGTACTATGCCTAATACTCATCAATCAAAGATCTAACAATATATATAGAAGATATGTATATCATATCAATGTAATACAGTGGTAAACAACTGAAAGAGTGGACTAATGTGTGTTAACTGTATATCTGTACCTAAACTACATTCCTGTTACTTGGGTTTAAGCCACCTGCTTCTCAAAAGAGGCTTAATCAGTGTTTCATCATTCAGCCCTGGTGTGTGGTCAACTCTCCACCTAATAATCCATCTCAATCCGCATTCTAAAGCATAGTTGATGAGGTCCCCCCCTCTGGTATTATAACCTAGCCTTTGTAAAACACTGAATGTAAGCGTATGCCTTGTGATGTGCTCATAGCGGCCGTAGGCATCGCCAATCCTGCGGCTGCCTAGGGCGCCGCACTAGTAGGACCACCTTTCTAGTAGGTATGTCATGTAGGTACACCAGGATGGGGGCACCATGTGTTGTGGTGGTGGGCGCCATGGAGCCCTATAGCCTAGGGCAGTGGTCGATCTAAGGCCGCTGCTGTAGGAGGGGTAATACGGTCTGCAGGTATGTGCTGAAGTGCACATGAAACGGCGGTCTACAAGGATTACCCATAGTGGCGACACCTGCACAGGCGGCTATAGAGGGACACACACACGACCATGCTTACAGCTCAGATAGACATACACACACCATAAACAGGCAATTATACACAAGGTTTATGGCGTGTACGGGTACAGTGTCAGTACAGCAAGGATAGCTGTCTGCCACGATATCCAGCAGATGTCTCTAGGGCATTCTGGAATACGGACGTTGCATGGACAATGAGTGGATATGCATCGTACCACAGTTCTATGTGTCAGCCGTGCAAATATGCGATACATGGGACAGACAGCTGTCCATGCAAGAGCAGCGCTATGGGCACAACATAGGTATGTATATATACAACCAGAGAGATACAGACGGACACATGTGGCAAGGCCGTGAGTGTAACGTACACAGCACCACCCTACCACACCACAGCAGGGCGCACGTGGAGAACACGCTACGGAGGTCGCCAACCACAGCAGGCACACAGGCAGTCCACGAGCTGCGTCTCACCATCCACAAACACAGAGATGGCGGCAGGATATAAGTGTTCTGCGGAAACTCTAAAGCCATACCCTATGAACCCATGCGGCTGGGAGCATAGACACACACACACAGCTGGCAGGCATGGTGATTGACCACACCCCCACATACCCAACCGCACAACAGTATGACACAGGTATGGAATGCGCTACGTGGACCACTGAACACAGCACCGTCAGAGGCACATGTCCAGGTGGGTGACAACATCCGTAAAGGAATAGCCGCCGATAGCCAAGGTATGTGTTGCCAAGCGTCTAAAATAACTACACTCTACTAGGGCAGCTGTGAACACACACACCCCACACACACGGGGAAGGGCCGGGAGTCGAACCTATGCCTACTTACATGAACACACTACAGCATGATGAATTTACAGAACGCGCTACCGAGATTACTGAGCACAGTGCTGTCAGAGGCATACTTCTAGGCGGGTGACATCATCCGTAAGGGAATAGCTGGCAATAGCCAAGGTATGTGTTGCGAAGCGTCTAAAAGCATGTCCATCTGCAGAGGCAGCTGGAAACACACACACACACCTCACACACACACGGGGAAGGGCCGGGAGTCGAACCTACGCCTACCTACATGAACACACTACAGCATGATGAACTTATAGAACGTGCTACCGAGATTACTGAGCACAGTGCTGTCAGAGGCATACTTCTAGGCGGGTGACATCATCCGTAAGGGAATAGCTGGCAATAGCCAAGGTATGTGTTGCGAAGCGTCTAAAAGCATGTCCATCTGCAGAGGCAGCTGGAAACACACACACACACACACACACACACACACACACACACACACACACACACACACACACAGGGAAGGGCCAGGAGTCGAACCTACGCCTACCTACATGAACACACTACAGCATGATGAACTTACAGAACGCGCTACCGAGATTACTGAGCACAGCGCTGTCAGAGGCATACTTCTAGGCGGGTGACATCATCCGTAAGGGAATAGCTGGCAATAGCCAAGGTATGTGTTGCGAAGCGTCTAAAAGCATGTCCATCTGCAGAGGCAGCTGGAAACACACACACACCTCACACACACACGGGGAAGGGCCGGGAGTCGAACCTACGCCTACCTACATGAACACACTACAGCATGATGAACTTACAGAACATGCTACCGAGATTACTGAGCACAGTGCTGTCAGAGGCATACTTCTAGGCGGGTGACATCATCCGTAAGGGAATAGCTGGCAATAGCCAAGGTATGTGTTGCGGCGTCTAAAAGCATGTCCATCTGCAGAGGCATCTGGAAACACACACACACACACACACACACACGGGGAAGGGCCGGGAGTCGAACCTCGCCTACCTACATGAACACACTACAGCATGATGAACTTACAGAACGCGCTACCGAGATTACTGAGCACAGTGCTGTCAGAGGCATACTTCTAGGCGGGTGACATCATCCGTAAGGGAATAGCTGGCAATAGCCAAGGTATGTGTTGCGAAGCGTCTAAAAGCATGTCCATCTGCAGAGGCAGCTGGAAACACACACACACACACACACACCTCACACACACGGGGAAGGGCCGGGAGTCGAACCTACGCCTACCTACATGAACACACTACAGCATGATGAACTTACAGAACGCGCTACCGAGATTACTGAGCACAGCGCTGTCAGAGGCATACTTCTAGGCGGGTGACATCATCCGTAAGGGAATAGCTGGCAATAGCCAAGGTATGTGTTGCGAAGCGTCTAAAAGCATGTCCATCTGCAGAGGCAGCTGGAAACACACACACACCTCACACACACACGGGGAAGGGCCAGGAGTCGAACCTACGCCTACCTACATGAACACACTACAGCATGATGAACTTACAGAATGCGCTACCGAGATTACTGAGCACAGCGCTGTCAGAGGCATACTTCTAGGCGGGTGACATCATCCGTAAGGGAATAGCTGGCAATAGCCAAGGTATGTGTTGCGAAGCGTCTAAAAGCATGTCCATCTGCAGAGGCAGCTGGAAACACACACACACCTCACACACACACGGGGAAGGGCCGGGAGTCGAACCTACGCCTACCTACATGAACACACTACAGCATGATGAACTTACAGAGCGAGCTACCGAGATTACTGAGCACAGCGCTGTCAGAGGCATACTTCTAGGTGGGTGACATCATCCGTAAGGGAATAGCTGGCAATAGCCAAGGTATGTGTTGCGAAGCGTCTAAAAGCATGTCCATCGGCAGAGGCAGCTGGAAACACACACACACACACGGGAAGGGCCGGAGTCGAACCTCGCCTACCTACATGAACACACTACAGCATGATGAACTTACAGAAGCGCTACCGAGATTACTGAGCACAGCGCTGTCAGAGGCATACTTCTAGGCGAGTGACATCATCCGTAAGGAATAGCTGGCAATAGCCAAGGTATGTGTTGCGGCGTCTAAAAGCATGTCCATCTGCAGAGGCAGCTGGAAACACACACACCTCACACACACACGGGGAAGGGCCGGAGTCGAACCTACCTACCTACATGAACACACTACAGCATGATGAACTTACAGAGCATGCTAGAGATTACTGAGCACAGCGCTGTCAGAGGCATACTTCTAGGCGGGTGACATCATCCGTAAGGGAATAGCTGGCAATAGCCAAGGTATGTGTTGCGAAGCGTCTAAAAGCATGTTCATCTGCAGAGGCAGCTGGAAACACACACACACACACACGCACACACACAGGGAAGGGCCGGGAGTCGAACCTCGCCTACCTACATGAACACACTACAGCATGATGCATTTACAGAGCGCTACCGAGATTACTGAGCACAGCACTGTCAGGAGGCATACCCTAGGTGGGTGATATCATCTGCAGAGGCAAGGCAGCCGATAGGGAATGAAGACAGAGTGCGCAGTCACACAGCATGTTACCATCCCAAGGTGGGCGTACAGTAACACGGTAGTGCTGCAGTCGGGAATACCAACTAACTACGGAGCAGTACATCACGACATGGATACGGGATGCACCACATACAGTATACCCTATGAGAGGGCATCCGGCGTGCACGATGTAGGCAGCCATTGTGGCATAACAACCACATATGACTCACCTGGATGGTCACCATGGCTATGCAGGATGTCATTGGCCATGGCTACACGCCTAGTAGCAGACATCGGTGCCGACTGTAGTGTGTACCCCCGAATGGTGTACTGGCCATGCCCTCACACCTAGCGGTTGCGAAGGGGAGACAGACATGCTCACGGGGTATCAACGCAGATGGGCGCGGTGTGCACTGTACTGTGTGTCCATCTACACAGCTGCTTACTGGGCATGCTCAGACACTTAGAATCTGCACAGTGCAGACATGCATACACATGGGGTGAAATCATGGAAGGCAGAATGTGGACCGTCGTTTGTGTCCACCCACACAACAGCAACCCGGCCATGCCACAGACGTGGCGGTTGCGAAGGGGAAACAGGCATGCACACGGGGTATCAATGCAGATGGGCGCGGTGTGCACTGTACTGTGTGTCCATCTACACAGCTGCTTACTGGGCATGCTCAGACACTTAGAATCTGCACAGTGCAGACATGCATACACATGGGGTGAAATCATGGAAGGCAGAATGTGGACCGTCGTGTGTGTCCACCCACACAACAGCAACCCGGCCATGCTCACACACGTAGTATGTGCTACGCGCCGTCCGGCATGCAGACGGAGTGCACACACCACAAGTCACGGCCAGGTAAACCCGTACATACGCACAGGTGGACACACATGCAGTTACACGTACACACACAGATGACAGCACAGGCGTCACGGGTGCAGGCTGAACATGTACACACTGCAGTGAACACTGTAGCTGCCATGCCAGCACCATGTCATCGGTGCAGCAGTATGCCTCACGGTCCAGCAACAGCATGTGACATATGTCCACAAGACTATGTGGCGGTGTACGTCCATCGTGCAGAGTACACATGTACTATCAATGATCCCACAGGTGTGATGTAGTCCACCCATACCGGTATACATGGACAGGCGTGCTCCACACATACCACGGGCCTGACACAGATATGACACATGACTGCAGCTGTACCACAGTGAAACAATGTCCGGATATGTCATATATGTGATTTCCTGGCTGTGTGCATGGACTGCACACAGGACACATATGAAGCCTGTGATGTACCACATGCATAACACAGGCGTATGCGGTAATACACACACGAAGGGAAGGTGGACACATGTCTGTGGTATGCACCCCCTACAGGGTGTAGCGGTGTTCACTGGGACACATACCCTTGTACAGTTTGCCTGTGACAGCTGTGATACCATACCACAGTCCATGTTCCATGTATGTTGACACACATGTCACAAAGTAGCAATGCATACACACATGGCAACAGGGGATACATGTGACACGTGTACTGTGCACGGTGCAGCCGTGCATGAGCAGTGTCCGGTGTCCATAACACAGTTGCAACCCCCTACCACATGCATACCCATCATGGGGGCCATCATATGGTGGCATAGTAACAGCACGCATGGCAGTATGTGTGTACACCATGTGTTTAAACACCTGTCCACATGCATGTGTGCAGGTGCTGGTCACAGGTGTGTCACACACCATCCTACCCTGCCATGTGCATACAGTCTGCTATGTCGCCTTTACATGACAGCGCTGCCATAATGCATACCCATCGGCCATGCGTCATCGACCATATGTCACATGGCCACTGTAACCCCTACCACCTCCCAAGTGCAAATATTGGCACAGCTGCCAGATACAGTGGTGGTACGCGGGATGTACTACATACCGCTGCACGCCTGCACATATCCCATATAGCGGGTGTGGCATTCCTAGCACCAACATGTGTGCAGGAATGTGTGCCCATGTATGCCACAGATCGGGGGGACTATGTGCCACGTGCCACACATCACTGTACACCATGGTAGAGATCTGTACCTACCTCAGTGTGGGGTGCATGGATGTGGATGGTGCAGTACATGCAACACGTCATCCCTCCGTGTAGACGTGTGGTCACCACCATGTCAGTGTGTCAACATGTGTGTATGTCTGCTGCCTGTTGTGAGGGTGTATGCAGATATAGTGTTGTGACTGGACACTGACCACACAGGGTGACCATCCCGTACTGGTGCTGCATTGTACAGCCCTGTCAATGCCATACCTGTGAGCCTTACTGGCCACCTGTGCAAGACCACCCCCTGTGACATGGCGCGTGGGTGCATTGTCTTGTGAGGGTGCTGACCACACAGACAGGTGTCCCCATCTGCACACAATGGGGTGTGTGCCATAGAGGTACGCACCGCGATTGCGGACATATTCCTGTACCGGTACAGCATCCAACTGCTGCACACCGTGCACCACAGCTGACAGGTGACACCTGCGGTCAGTTGCCAGCACACTGCGTACGACACCTGCAGAATGTCACCATACCTGTACTGTGTCATGCCATGTATGTGATGTCTCTGTCCACCGTAGCCTGTGGCACCGACCACAGGCGTCAGGTGCAGTATATGTGTGGACATGTGTGTCATGTACCGTGTAAGCAACGTTACACTATATCTGGCTCCGTGCTCTGCATGTTTACGTGTATAACCTCTCTTCTTGCAATCCCGACTGTCTGTTCTCTATATCACAAAAGCTCTGCACCTGCTCCCATAGTATTCCTACATAGGTAAAGTACATGTATACTAAATGGAGTACTACACTGGCCTAGAATCCCCTTGTGTACCCACTTCCCTATAGGTGCCTTCTGACCCAGTTACACAGCAAATGCATTCACGTTCTCTGGCATGTCGAAGGGTCAATTGCTAGTGACCTCTCCTGTTCAGATGGTGAATCTGGGCGTCCTGGGCACTGTTACAGGTGCCTCATGGACACGGACAAGCCGCACCTCCCCCACTGAACATAATACATGTGGGAGATGCAACTATATAGCCAGACAGGGGGCTGTGCTCTCTCAAACCATGACCGGCAAGACCAAACAGGAGGGGAAGGACACCATGCACACCACAAACCCAGTGTCACATGTAACTATCGCAAATGCTAATCAAACACATGAACACACTAAGACATACCTGGAGGCACTGTTAAAACATGTCACGAACCTAACGAGCCCTCTGAAGCAGACACCCAAGCAACTGCCTCCACAAGACATAGGACATGCAACACATAGTTCTCAACGTCAGTGTGCTAAACAGTCAGAGCCCCAAAGGCAACACACACAATGCCAGACACACTTGTAATGGGTGACGCCACTGTCAGACACACCGACGTCCCACCCACCAGACTGAACAAGGGAATGATCACAGTAGGCTGCCTGTTGGGCGCTGGAATCCGCCACATAACACACGCACTCAGGTCACTCCGCAGCATGTACAGGTATGACGCGGTCATTGCCCATGCTGGTGTCAACGACCGGAGTCATACCACCCTGAGTTACATGAAAGGAGACATAGAGGGCCTCTCAGATTGTGTAGCCCAGGCCAGCATGTCCCTGACCCTGGGCAGTATCCCACCCTCATCAAGTATGATGCCACTATACTGGCTCCAAGTGGTCACCCTTGATAATGTGCCTGGTTACCGGTGTCAGTCTGAGGGGATCCAAATTCCTCATACCTGGGATGACATGCTTGGCATGCCACGCCCCTTCGCAAGGGATGGCTCGCACCTGTCTCCCCTGGTCTTCAAGGGTTTGGCTAAGGCACCTGCCACCCCCACAGTGCCCACTGCAGGCAAGGCTGGAATGATAAACCTACCACCCTACACTACAAACCTGGTGAACAGACAGGTAATACTGCTCAGTGCCAGTGGTCTACGCCCAAGCTGCACGCCCTCAAATGCCCTCCTCAGTATGGAGGACATCGATGTCAGTGCTGTGACTGAAACATTGTTCAGGGCTGCTGAGAGCACCCCAGCACTATCAGGTCATACCCCATATCACGCGTTCAGGACCATAACCCGGACCTAACACAGAAGGAGGGGGAGTCTCCATTTCCATGAAGGATACACACACCTCTAGGTTGGCAGACATGCACGTAGCAGCGGGGAATATCCAGGTGCAATTAACCATGGGTAGGACTGCCCTACAGTTTGTTGCATGCTACAGACCACCCTCCCAAACCCAGGATACCTGCACAGCCTTCCTGAAGACACTGGTGAGTATGAATGCTCTCACAACACCGTCATATTGGGTGACATCAACCACCCATACATAGACCGGGAACATTACCCAGGACACAACACCCTACACCAAAGGTTCCAGGTGTTCACACACCTGAATGCTGTGGAACAACCATGCACCATACCCACAAGGGGGGGAACTATACTAGTTCTGATCATCACACATGGGGACGACATGCTCCACACAGGATGTACATCCCTCAATGGTGAGGTCAGACCATATAGTGAACTCACTGGAGATCCGCATCCTGCACCCAACACCGGCATGGGAGACCACAGTGAAGACCTCTCCACAGCGAACCACACACGTCATACGACTGGTGTGGTACCCTACAAGGCCTCCATGCCAGTGGTAAACACAGGCCACACTGCTGAAACCCTTACAAATGCCTTCTATGAGCACCCTCAGGAATGTCTGCACCAAGCGATCCCGATAACATCAGGACCTTGTCCACCAAAGGCAGGCACATGGTCTGGTGGACCCCAGCCATTGACAAACCGTACAACAAGAGTTGAAAGCTACTACATGACAGAGCAATATCAGTACCAGGGAAGGCATCACTGATTAATACCGGCGTTAACATACGATCACTCATACAATCATCCAAGGCCGCCTGTGGGACTGGACCTGCAAAGGACACATAAGACAACCATAAGGCCTTCCTTAGCTATGGTAGGAACATGGGTGGAAGCACACAGTTATGCTCGGAATTACTCCAGAATGGTACAATGATCACTGAACCCACAGACATTGCCAACAAACCAGCAGACAGGTTCCGTGCATACATCTACCCTCCCCAAGAGGGACGTATCCATCCACCAGAGTCTAGCCTCCCAAACATCCCGTATGCCCAGGAGAGAGCTGATATCTGTTAAGCAGTGAACACAGCATCAATGGGACCAGATGGTGTCCCCGGCTGTGTGCTACACAACCTCATTGAGGCCCTCACCCGCACATAAGGCTGCTGTTTCATCTTAGCCTTACTACGGGCTCGTACCCGATGGATGGCATCACGGCAACTGTGGTCCCACTACACCAGGGTAGTGCTCCTATGGACTCTGTACATCCCTGCCCTATAAGCTTGACAAGCCTTGTCTGCAAAGCTATGGAGAGGTCCATACTGGAGCCCATAAATAAAGACATTGGTGTACGGCAAATACCGGAACATACCCACATCGGCTTAGTCAAGGGCAGATCCTGCCTCCCGAACCTGGTCGACCTGTTTGGAGGAGTCACTAAGGCCATTGATGGGGGTACGTCAGTTTGCACAGACTACCATGACCTGGCGGGCGTTCAGACCACACTCCACGTGGGCATCATAGAAAGGCTCACCAGCGTAGATGTAGAGACATATGTCACACGATGGTTTGCCAACTGGATGGAGGTCAAACCCCACAGGGTTTGTGTTCCTGGTGCCATGTCAGACTCCAAGCTGGTCCCGAGTGGTGGCCCACAGGGCTCAGTCCTGGGCCCCCTCCTGTTCAGCATTCAACTTTCCAATGTGCATGCAAACATAGGGGATTGTGGCAGACAAGGTATGCAGATGACTGCACACCGGCCACCATACTCAACACCCCATCAGACACGGACATCCACCTGGGGTCTCATAGAAATGGATAACTGGTGCCAGAGCCATGGCCTGAAGCTACATGCCAGGGAAGGTATAGACCTACCCTTTGGGAAAGACATGTTCACCCCGAATTACCATATAGGTGGTAATCCATTAAACATGGTGGACGTGATCAGGGACATGGGTACCAAACCTGTCGGTAACCTCTCTCGACACTCACATTGCCAATGTGGTTGGGAAGACATTCCACTGTGCCCACCTGGTCATGAAGGGATTCACATCCACATCAGGGGAGGTCATTGTACCCCTGTACTCTTCACACATCAGACCAATGATTGGGTACAACGCCACATTTGGAATGTACCTAACCTGACACCTGCAGCACTCGGAAGGACCTCAAACGTTCCACAACACAGGGATAAAGGTGCTGAAACATATGTCGCACGCTGCCCGACTGAGGGGAGTCCGGCTGTATACCTTCCCATACCGTCTGCTCTGAGGTGATCTGTGCCTGACATACACGGCCATGTCCGACCTGGGTGACATGGACATGTTCCACCTCCTAGGCTCCAAACAACCACAGGCACGGAAGCAACTGACAGAAACCTCAACACGGACATAAATAGGACGTGCTGGAGGGACAGGTTCATCGACCAGAGACCCCCTACAACATGGAAAAGATTCCCAGCCCCTGTGAAGCAGAGCCCCTCACTGACTCTGTCCAAGAGTAATCCTGACGTGTGGATGGGAGATCGTAGGTATGCGCCAGGCATCATCTCTGTGTCACTGCTGGACAGAGGGACAGCGGACCAATGGATATAGTATCCTCATCCTAAGGGGTGGTGAAAGCCACACACACTCTGGCTAGGCTTACACATGCCGTAGGGCACATAGCCTGGTATGTACCTATGCACCTATGTACCTATGTAGGAGTCCATGCAGGTTGCGGGTACCTGTGGTATGCTGATATTGCCAGATGTGCCTGTGGGTAACCCACAGCTACACGTGGGGGACTGATAACAGTGCTCCCAGTAGGCACATGCAAGTACACCATATGAGGCATACAGGTTAACAGAACCAACATGGTGCTACACATGTGACCGTCACACATACCGTGTACACAGCTCAATGTATGCTGCACCTGCACTACATGGTATGTCTGCTGCATGATGTCAGCACACAACCCACATCACATACGCACCTGTCACCTGTCATACACAACCACTGCAACATACACATCATGCACTATGCGGACACAGGTATCACATACACCTCTCACTAACTTGTCCACCCTGTGCATCAGAATATATTTGCATAACCGTGCACCGATGGTGTGGATGACAGTGCTGCGGCAGAGGCTTCATCATATGCACAGGGTGATATGTGTGCCAGGGGCATAGGCTGTACCAATGGATGACATCATGTGTGTGTGTAAGGGTCGGTGCATTTACTGGGCATGACTGTGCAGAATGCATGTGGATGTGGTGGAGCCCTACAGTTGTGTCTGCTGTGTGTGGGTATGTGTGTACACAGTTCAGCCATCTGTGATGCCTACACGGGGTATACTTGGCAGCCCCAGACTGTACAGTGCAGGTTGTACGGCTCACTGTGTCCGTCTGCGGCCACGTGACCCGTGCCTGCCTGGGGTCGCACGGGCACTACCGGGTGGAGGTATGGAGTGGCCACTCTCCGATGACACATGTCCGCTGGAACCGTGTCCACGCTGGGACCGGCCAGGGCCACGTCCACGTGGCCTGCTGTGTCCTGGTGTGGTTGGTGTAGCACCAGCTGCACTGCTGCTGCTACCGGCACTGTGTGAGTGGGCATGAGAGGTGGCGCACATGTCGACCTACACTAGGTGGTGTTGCTGGCCCTACGCCACGTGTCCTATGCCTCACCCCTACCAGGTGTTCCAGCACAGACAGCTCACGCTCAGGATTGACATGCCTCGGTCGAGGATTCCAACCATCTCACCTAATCGCCTATCCAGAACATTAGCAAGCTGCTGTTGAGCATTCGCCAATGACTGGATGTTCTCATTTAGGGAACGGATTGCGGCCCTCTGCAGCCTCTGCCCTTCTTGGTTCTGCCGTTCAGCACGTGCCTGTGCCGCCATTACAGTCTGGAACATGCGTCTGGTGATACCAGCTGCTGCACCCTGTACAGCAGGTGCATGTCTACCAGAGCTCCTCCTACGAGCAGCACCAGCCACATGCCTGTGTGGCACATCACCAGTCATTACACTGGCAACATGGTGTGTACCCGCACCTTCTGTAGCCACCACACATTCCTGCTCAATGCCAACAGGCGCTGACTGTCCTTCCTCTATGGGCAGCGGTGATGTGGTATGTGTCGGCATCAGAACCGTGTGCGGAGATGAAGGGGACATAGGTGGGATGTTAACCAATGGCACAGCTTCTGCCCCTGACAACCCTGCCTGTGCCTCATGCATATGGTCATCACCGCTAGTATCTGTGGGGACACTAGCATCAGATGGACCGCAGGAGGGACGCACCTACACCACCTGTGAATACAAAGACATACTGTAAGATACATTACACACACACACGCAGACACACACACACACACACACACACACACACACACACACAGACACACACACACACACACACACATGCAGACACACACACACGCTGACACACACACGCAGACACACACACGCAGACACATCATGCATGTGATATTGCAGATGGCATGCAGCATTCCCACACCACAGCTCAGTGAATGCAGGCCAGACATTAATAGTGGTAGTATGCATACTGCCCTGGGGTGCACACTACATCAAGCAGGTGTCATTTCAGTAGGCATGCAGTACACACATTCATGGTAGTTTGCATGCATCACCGTGATACACCGTGTGGCCACAGGCAGGTTAACAGTACACATGGCTGGCGTCACTTTGACATGTACTCCGCCAACATGTGCGATAACATGTGGACATGTGACAATGGTGTCCTACCACATGCACCGCATCATACTGGATGTCACAGTGCAGTGTTATGTGTACAGGCTACAGATAGAATGCATGTGTAACAAAGATGTCTGTGCAGGTGTGGTTGGTGTGAGCTGTGTACATAGCTATACAGTGGGGAGTACAGGCACTGTGCCACTGCATGGCAGCAAGACACAGGTATGTTTCTGTGCGATGCGTAACATGGACGCATTGCATTGCCATGTCTGCAACACAGTCATGCTGTTCCACAGCACGTATATGGTAGACATTGGTGGCACCTCCAGTGGCTGCAGACAGGCATTGCGGTTGTCTGGTGTACCACATCAGATGTACAGGTGGTCCACTACAGCTATGATCGCACTATGTGTGGACAAAGTGCAGCGGTGTCTACCCACTCCAGATGTACTGTGTGGCAACATGCCTGTGGGTATCACCCATGGCCATGTTTGACTGGGTCATGGACAATTGTGTGTGATGGGCATCGTGTACACATCCCTGTGGTGGCCCATGTGACATACACCCATACTAGTCTGAGGTGTCACAATCCCGAGGGCTATGCAGACAGTGGGGATGTCTGCTATGTCGGGCGTAGGTCATGTCATGGTGTGACAATATTGCAGACAGAACACCATGTGCATGGGACATGTCATGTGCCATGTCACAGCGTGTGCACACAATGCAGGGGCATAGGTCACATTGGTAACACCTGTGTGCTGGCCAGATCACAGCTCACTATGTGGTACTGTGTGCATACCACAAATGGCATTCCGATGCATACTACATATGCAGCCATTGTAGAACACCTCCACCATTGTATGCATAGCTGACTGCACATATCACACCGATGGGTTATGTGGTGTCATGCCAGTGTATACTAACGGTTGTATCTACTGTACATGGGTGGCGTGTGTGTCAGGTGGTGCAACCTGTATACCGTGACTGGAGCAGACCCAGGTGTGCATGTCATACCTGGCCACATGGCGAATATCTATACACTGTAACATGCCTGTTACTAGCAACAGTCTCACCTGCGACGGACCCATGGCTGTGCGACATGCCAGAGGTACCTGTATAGGGGCGACACAACAGTATACACATTATCCATTACTGTAGTCACAGTAAGCACTGTGCATGTCACATCATGTACCTGTGTGGTAGCATGTGTTATGAACATGTCTGCAAACACAACGTAGCATACTGTAGTATGCAGCTTGTGTGGCCATATACCTGGCATGTGTTGGTACATTATGTGGTGTACTGTGACACCCACACCTACGTCAGTTATCATACACACATGCAAGACTGACTTACCAGGCAGCTCCAGGCTCGTTGGTTGGGAGACACCCACCTCCACGATGGCAGCGAGTGTTTCTGCATGATGTTCCTGGGTGTCCCCAGACTGGCCAGGAGCTCCTCCGTGTGTGTGAGTGGGTGCTGGGTTGGTGGCCCACCACCTGTTCCACCTTGTTCTCTGGCGATTGCGGCGGCACGCTGTTTCGCGTGCCGTATTAGGTCTGTGCAGTGTCGGCGTATCTGCTGGTAGGTGCGGTTGTTGCCACCCACGTTGTTCACCCTCCTGCGCATATCCTGCCACAGGTCATCCCGCTGCTGTGCTTGCTGTGGAACATGGCTGAATAGCAGGTCATAGTTGTCATGGAGCAATGGTATGATTACGTCATCCTCCTGGCGGCTGAAGGCTGGCAGCCGGGAACGTGGCATTATCTGTAAGATATAATGATGGTGACAGGTCACATTTACACTGATGTACTGGCATACTGCTGGACATATATTGCTATGACATGTACGACATCTGCACAGTAATCTCTGCGATGCATCATGGCACTGACACAGCTGACATGTTGCCGTCACACCATTAAGCAGTGGGTATCATATCATATCTGTGTGTCAACTCATCACACTGTACACACACCATGTTGATGGTAACCTGCTGTGGACATGTGTACCTGCCTGCACCTGTGTTCATACCAGTTGGCACGTGTCCCAATGTGCACACAGTTCTACTGTTCACCTGGATGCTGTGTATATGTCACTAGGCACAGCCATTATGAACGTCAGCGGTGGCACTGCACACATACACATGGACACCTGTTCATGCATGTGTTGTGCCATGTACATCTACACAGCACTGTACGGGTGTTGGACAACCTGCCACGGCTCACCTGTATTGCACATGTGATACACATGGGACATTGTGTAACCATATGACATTAGCAGGGAAGGTCATGCATAGCATGTGCACGCGCACATTGTACACACCAACACACAGCACCTGTGACACCACAGGGTGCATCAGTGCCACATTACTGCTCTGGACGGTTGATAGTGCAAGTGCCATTTGTCCATCGCACCATGTATGACTGTGATAGCATGTGCAGCCTTGCTGGGCAGGGCTGCATGGTATGACAGGGTATGTCACATACATGGCACAGGGATGTGTCCCACCTGGGGGGTACTGATATTGGCAGGGTGGCTGTCCATTCCATATGTCATTGCTATGTGTATATGGACATTACACATGTCTATCATCATGGTGTGGACAATGGCCTTCTGCAAGGTAGGCAGCATGCTGCTTGGTGGGGGTGTGTATGGTGCATGCTGGTATCGCACATCCATGCATACACATTACCCCTGACAGGTGCTATGTGCTGTGATATTGTTCAACACAGTGCTGTATGTGCCCACACACTGCTATCCCTTGCACATGGATGGTTGCCTGGCCTGACATGGGTACCACATATGTCTACATCCAGTGCCTGCTGCCACCCCATGTCAGCTGGTGCACCACACAGCACCATCCCTCCCACAGGGACCGTGGTGTTGGGCACAGCATAGGTATCCATGTATGGGGACAGGGATGTTCACATAGCAGGGGCACTGATGGTATCATCCATCGGACCATACACGTATGATGCACACCTCACACACACAGCCCATTCAGTATGTTGTTCGCAACACTGACACAGCTATACTGCTAGGCCAGGGACATTCCCAGACGTACATACACAGATGCGTGAACATCTGTCTGTGGCATGAGCTACAATGATGGTGGGGTTCAACACATAACGTGTTTGAGTGTGGCTGGCGCAGACGTTCTGTGCACATGTCTACACAGTAAGCCTGTTCTACAGTAGCCAGCGGTGATGTGCTGTGCACATGTCAATGCTGCACATTGTGTTGGTGTCTGTCTGTCCACAGGCCAGTGGTGGAACACACTGGGGTATTAGTGATCATATATGCATGCCACCCTGTACTGCTGTACTGCTAGCTTCTCGGGTGCTAATGTGTCATGGACATGCACACCTTACCCGGACAGGTGGTAGTGGGTTGCCACCCGTACCCATCTCCTCATGTGGGTTGCTATGATCCAACACCCTCTTTGTATGGTATGTTCACACTATGCACCTGTGTGGGGCATGTGGGCATGCAATGCACTACTACGTACCTTTGCACCCATTGCAGAACATGTCACACAGGTACACTGGCAGCCATACACTTCACAGCTTGATGATGGTACAACACGTGTTGTACACACGTAACACATATCCTGTGGGACATGGTCATATGTACAGGCATGTCCAACAGTCACGTACCACTGCTACCCCTACATGACGGATATGCAGTACATGTGGCGGTACAGCAACTGTCACATGTGGTCGCAATGCCCCCCTAGCTACATGGCGTGGTACTGCCTGTGGGGGTATGCATCTGCATCCATGCTGTGCCCATAGCTGACAGTTGTACATCGATATGTGCAACATACCTCATTTGGTGTTCTCATGGGTGCATGTTCAACATGGCTCCGCATTGTTTGTGTCTGTCACACAGTCATTGTTGTACATGGTTTACATGCCAGCCATGGCTTACTGTGTGTGATTCCATGTACTTCATTGGGATACCATCATTATACATTATAACAGCGTATTCCAGCCATCACATAGCCTTCCTAGATGACACTGTTAGCCAGCCAGTAGTAGGTGTTCCGCCATCTGCACATAGGTCACACAATACGAGGGCGGCTGACACCCATTCTGGGGACAGGGTTCTGACAGCTGTGGATGGGTGTGATGCTGTCGACAACCATGACTGCACCTGATGGTCACATCTGGATGGGTAACATTCACAACACACACCTACCTTCACGTAGTAACACATCATCTACAACAATGGACATTCCTGCCAGAACAATGTGTGCAGTATGTCTGTATGACCACTGCAGGCACCACTGGTGGCCTCCAGCATGGCAGCCAACAGCACCAGTGTATATCCCGTGGAACCATGGGTTACACCATTCACAACACACCTGTCTCAGATGACCCTGTTGTGGATCACAGTGCAGTTCCACACATCATGTTACACTAGGCATCATGCACTGATATGTTGCGGACGTGTGAACAGCTGTGCAACTCAACATATGCACACATGACACATCACCTGGTACAACATATCTGTCATACAACATGTTATTGTGACCGCCCTGTGATGGCATTACACAGGCTACGTGTACTGGGACATGTGATGGCTCACCGGTATATTCACCCTCTGGGTGTGTGTCTAGCCAAGTGTACAGTAGGCAGTGGTCTGAACACAGGGACATTGTACATTGACCTACTGTGTCACTGCAACTGTTGCCTATGCTCATACTGTACTTATACAGGCATGTGGTATCTGACCACTATGACAGTCCTGGTCGACCACACTGCTGTGGCACACATGACCTGCGGACATCTGCCTGGGGTGTGGAGCACACATGTACATCTTCACATGCTATACTGCCTCTGTGGCAGTGTCACATGACTGTCTCCGACAGGGCTGTAACAGGCAGGCACGGCATGGGGTCATGTGGGACAATGCTTGCACCTTCCACTGTGCTGCACACAAGCAAGGCACACACACTAGTGCACCACTCACATTTATCTGCAGTGCCTGGGACCTGCCTCCATGCTCTGCACAGCACACCTGCAAGTACAGATTGTACACGGATCATACCTCCCAGGCACATACCTGGACTGCAACACACACAGGTGAGGGGATCCCACATCACACAGTGTTTTGCACACATACTGGATATTTGCCGAACACAATGCATCATAGGTGCTCCATGTGCAGATACCCATGTTTGTGACCGCTAGACACATTGTAACACGCAACAGAGCTTACATTGTACACCACAGGTTACATGCTGTCTGTGTTGTCATACTGTACATTGGGCCTCAGACAGCTGATACTGCCATGTGCTGACAGCAACCCACACTTCCCTAGAATGGACACCCATGTACCCACACATGCTTGAGGCATGCACTCCACCCAGCTGGGTGACACATTACACAACACATACCATACCTACACTACCGTCAGCATGCACGATACCTCCATGTGTCTGGTGTGTCAAACCTGGGGTTATCCCCCCTTTGGTAGATGAACATATATGCTTCACGGCCCTGCTAGCCACACCCTGGACACACACCCATCGCAGCATACATGGAACATGTGTTCTACAGCCAGTACTACTGCCGTCTGCTGACAGGAGTTGTTAATGGCATGACACTCCGGCAGATGGACAGTGTACATCACTATGCTGACACATACCACAGTGCACTTCCGTAGCATGTACACAATGGTAGGGACCATGCTATTCCACACAGAGACATGGCGGTACTGACCTTTTCACAGACGCCACGGTGGTGGTCATGTTCCATGCACATCTGCTGTATGGGCACATGTGCAGGCTGTTGCACGGTGGTGTATATTCACATGTGTGGGGTGCATCACTTGTCAGCCATGGTGGGTCCTCGTGGTCCATCACATGCTCCAAGGCTAGCTACCTACGCATGACTGATGCACATTGCAGTGTGGGTCCTCAGGCAGTGTGGTGATATGTCTGTGTTGTTTGGCTACATCCACATTCAATGTCGCGTACAACAGTCACCCAGGCATTGTAGACTGAGATAATGTTGGCAACATGCCAGGCAATGGTGTACTTACCAACAATACACACTCTCACTCACTACAGGGTTGCAATCCATACATGGACATCGTAGTGTCCCTGTGGACACATACATGGTACTGCCATGCACACGTTATGTCCTAAGACACTGTCCCAATGTCACCTTCCGATCTCCCTAGCTGTTATGTCCCGCCAGCATGTTTGGTATGTGTCTCCACACCAGCCCACTGAATTCACTGCTAGCCTGTTGTCGGAAATTGTGTACCTTGACCGTCACACTGCCGCATCTATCGCACTACACATGGGTGGCACTGCATTGCACGTGTGGGACTGCATTCGTACACCCATGACTGGACCATTCTGTATGGCACTGGGGCACATCCTCACAAACGTGATTCACACACTCATTGATGACCTCCATGCCTTTACTGGCACCCTTGTTGGCCTTCTGTGTGCCACAGCACGCCACATACACATGCTGGCCACCTGTCATACCATTGCATGGGTGGTTGGTGTGGTACAGAGGGCAACAAATCAGACATTGTCCTCACATTGCCCTACAGCACCATTCCACATTCTGGTATTGGCAACGTACACATCCACCTGCACATCATACCCTGTGTCTCAGGATGTTAGGCTATATGACTCCTGGACAGGACACACAGTGGTGCAAGCATATCATGCTACCTACTACATGTCAGGTACATATGGCATTACACAGTCCACAGTCATGGGGCCCCTCATGTTCACTATTTGCTTACATACACAACATGCTGTCACAGAGTACTGTCCATGCCTAGATATCCCACATCTACATACCTGGCACCATTATAGCTCCACCAGCTCATACTGATAACAACCATATGGGTGTCGTGTGGCAGATACATCATGTGGGTGTCATGGCATCAGGATGCATGACACATGGTGCATGCACATCACCTTTGCATAGCAACATTCATCCACTGACTATCACATGGATACTGGCCCCATACATGCATATCAAATTGTACATGGTTGCTGTACACACAAATGCCCCACATGGTCCTGTGGTTACCGTATTCCACTGTGGCATGGATACACTTCTGCAGGGCCACACCTATCTGTACTGTGTGTGATGCTGGTACATAGGTAGCCATTGTACCTGTGGCATACACACATCTACACACGGTCAAGGTTACAATACCACATTTGTGGTGTACCTTCCACAACGGCTACGAATTTACATGGCACAGCATTGTCATGCCATGATGTGTACCAGGCTCAGACAGTTTACATATGCGGCTGACAGACGGAAAACACATCTGTACACATCTGCATACCACATACACAGGGGTGTCTTCTGCTCTGACATGGACCATGTCCTCCGCATTACTGATGCATGTACTACTCATACATGACAATTGCAGTGGGCAGTGTGAACGGACCACTCATGGATATGTGCACACATGCCACATTGCATGGGCTGGGCTTCTGTGTTACTTCTGCAGACACAACACACACCATGCTGTGGAACATAGGTCCTGTGCACATCCCACAGGGACACACAGTGGCACTGTTCATGTGATAGCTCCCTTGCTGTTTGAGTGACACATAGTCATGGTACCACCACAGCAGCAGTACTGTGTAAACATGCAGTTGACACCCACCTCTGCTGTTCACTGGACACTACCATGGGGAGGTGACACTACTGTGTACACTGCACATGTGTTTACACATGGACCTGACAGACTTCATTGTTGCCCACATTGCACCTGCTACAGATCGTTTGGGCATGGTTACTTGGTGTTCCTTCCATTTCGGATGGCTATTATGCTACTACTCTGTCCCATATCTACAGGCCATATGTATCCTGTTATTGTACATACCAATAGGCAATAACTCCATTATGCATGATATGCCTGTGATACTGTGTATGATGTCTGTCATATCCACCATGACAGCTTTACATTACACATAGTTGACATAGTATCCCCTACTGCAAGGCATACGTGCGTCGGGCACATTACGTATGACATCGACAGTATATGCCCATACACATGTGTGCTGTGACAGTATACATACATGTCCTATCCCCTGCTATGGCACTTCCTTGTTGGACATCCACTGCCAGCATCGGCGTGTGGTGTGGCATTGTTCTCTGTTATGCCCCCCTGTGGCAGCCCTTGTGTTATCCCGGCTGTGTACATGATGTCCCACTGCTGTGCACACGGTGTCCACAGTCGTTGGTATGCTCAGCAGGATAGCACTACATAACCACCTTTCACCACTCTCTGCATTATGGACAAGTATTATTACTTACAAACACCATTCACATACAGTACAGCTTCGTCATACACATCATGCGTTACACACCCAAACATATCGTGGGTTCTACATACCTTGTCAGTGTTTCGTTCCATTTTTCGTTACGTGTATCGGTATTCCTATTTGTTACTCTTTCCGTTGTACACTGCTGGTTCCGTATGAGCATACGGTTTGAATATCCTAGGAGTCATCCTTATATCCATCGATACCTGCAACATGTGGGTTCATCACACCAATTGCTGTTCCTCGGTGCGTACTTGTGCGCATATCACCTGTGCATCTACTCCATTCGTACATTACGCGTCGTAACTAGGGTATGGTTGCATTCCTCACCTGGGCGTTGGCTATTTGCCCTACCTTCGTGGAGATGGTCTGTATTGTGTTATGTTATGTGTAACTGCAACCGCTATGTGTGGCGACAGGTACATTTCGCAGTGGTGTTAGCCGTGGATTGTGTGTGTTGGGTATGGTATTATGTTCGACATGTGGGTGTCCCTGTCCTGACGGCGTCTGTTGATGGCATTTTGCATTCGGATGTGTAATATAGCTGTTGGATTCCTTTAAACAACGGATGCAAGTATGCATCCGCTGTTGATAGTGTTTCCCACGCGAGATGTTGCGGTTATGCAGCTGTCATTGACTGCCTGTATGTTTGTGCTGCTATTACGGCTTGTATCCCTTTAATATGTACGATGGGGAATATCGGAGGTTGTAGGTGACGGATACGGGTTGTGGGCCTTGCATCTCTACATACACGGTATGCTTGTCTGTGTGCTCCATCCCTGCCTGGGGAGTTGACAGTTAATTGTCTGTTGTTCTGGGAGTGTCAGTTGTGTTGTTGTCATGTGGTGTTGGTATCGCCTGCGTGCGTGCTTCCTGCATGTATTCCTCCGTCACATCGGTGGTATATCTGCGGTTGTTTGTACGTGATGACTATCCCTTGTCATTCTGTCCCAGATATTTACAGTCATTGTGGTCCTGTACTTGGGATGGCCTGTTTGCCAGTGGTTGCCACCTATTCAGGTGGCGATTGCTTGTTTGACACTTGTAGAACACACAGCGGTGTTTACGGGCCGATACGTGGCCACGGTCAGTACCGGGGTAGCACATGCGTATTTCCATGGTACATACCTATTGCTGTGTGACTTTGCCGACGTATCGTTTTGCAATTAGCATATCGGTGTCATACATACGGTCATGATTAGTACATACATCCTTTCCATTTCATGTGGGGTATATTCCTGTGCTACATTCTGGGACATTGTCACTTTGCATCGTTATACGTCGCCACACGCCTAGCCAGGGTGGGGCTCTCAGTACTACTTTGGGACTACTGGTGTACATATACCTGTGGCTAGTGTACTGTATGCCTACACATGTTATTCCACTCTGCCTCTAACATGGCACCAACATACACATTTTACAGAGGCACACACATTACACTCGCACAGCTAAACACACTGCACCCTCACCGCACACATACACATACTATGGCAGTCACGGGGACGGTTGCACACAGTACCTGCGTGGGCCGCATCACCCGCGGCAGTGTCTACCTCCCCCCTCATATCATCATAGTATTACCCGCGCATGTACTGTTACTGTACTGTGGCCTGGCGATCATTCCGACTCGCGGTTATGCATTTCGGTATGTTGACCTTTCCATGGGTGGCGGCTTCCTCTTCTGTTAAACCTCCCGGATGCTCAGGTTGTCTTTCACTATGTATACTATGTACAGATATCGCGTGTTACATCTCTGTCACCTTACATCCCTCTGATTCCCTGTCTTACCTGTAGTACTTATATGTATATGTGTACATATATTTCTGTACATGTAATTATATCTATCTACATATCTGTATATGCACATATCTACATGTCTATATGTATACACCTTGCGGCGAATGTGGCAGCATACGGCAACGCCGTCTGCTGTAGGACCCGCATACGGTTCAGGTGTTGGCGTTCCATGCTCCACTGGCTGTTGGGTGTACAGTGTTTGGGTGCTGCCTATGTTGGAGTCACACATGGGGCCACCCGTACAGTACACTTTACGGGTGGTCATGTTTGTGTGCCGTCCATTTCACTGTGTGTGCAGGTAGGGAGGTGTCAGTCCATGGGGCCTACGCTGTCAGAGTATGTGCTATACGTTCCCTCTTTGCCAGGGCATAGGCATATTGGGTATGCCTCCGTCTGCCTACTGGGGCTGGCACAGTGTGTTCATGGTCCTGAACCCTCTGTGCCTGGACTGGCCTTGGCAGTTGTGGTGGGCTTTGTGGCCCTTCACCATTATGTCCCTGCAGCAGCTGCTTCCACAGGATCATATTATGTAGCATGGCACATACTATGAATATGTGGGCACATGTGCCTGGAGAGTACTGCAGGGCTCCACCGGATGTATCCAAGCACCGGAACCATGATTTCAGCATCCCAAACACACGCTCTATGATTATTCTGGTTTGTGCGTGTACCTCATTATGGCGTTCTTGCATGTGTATGTGTGCATTTCTGATGGGAGTCATCATCCACGGCTCCAGTGCATAGCCAGCATCCCCCACAAGGTGGCCTTGTGGGATGTCCCCCCTGGCGAATACCTGGTACAGCTGTGAGGCATGCCAGATATGGGAGTCGTGGTAGCTTCCAGGGCTGCCAGCACACACATCCATGATAATGCCCTGCGCATTGCACGACCTGGCAATTGATGGAGGGAATCCCTTGCGGTTTATGTAGCGTCTACCCTGCTCCCCAGGTGGTGACTTGATTTGTATGTGCGTACAGTCTATCGCACCCAGTGCCACACGGTGGAAGTGGCACATATTGCTAGCCAACTCCTCCTGAGATCTGGGGAAGTATATATGCTCATTGGCATGTGGTAACATGGCATCCAGAAACTGGTGTAGTACCCTGGATGCTGATGCCTGTGAGATGCCCATTATATCCCCAGTTGGCCTTTGAAAGGTACCTGTGGCCAGTATTCACAAGCTTACACATACCTTTGTGTCCACTGGGATGGGCTTCCCTCTGTTGTTTCTTGTTCTCAGGCGTGGCCGGCACAGCTCCACTATTTGCTGTAACGTGTCCCTATCCACCCTGTAACGCTCTACTATCTCCAGGTCTTGTAGCCCATGGTAGGTTACCCTTGGTCTGAACACTCTCCTTCTCCTCTGAGGCCTACGGTAGTTGTCGGCACCCTCCTCCACAACTCCGTCTGTCTCTAACACATGCTGATGGATCACGGCCACGGCGGCACCCAACATGTACATTTTAAAAGTTCCCCGTGTGTTTGCACCTATGGTGCGGCGTTTGGGAATACACGGCTGTGTGTTGTGTGCATTCACACTTTATACTGTTGTGCTGTACACCCGGTGATGTCATAGTGTCAGAGGGTGTGTCTGGGCGGCCGTATCTGGGGATTATCTTCCGTGTTTTACCGTTGGCACTGCAACGCTGTTGCCTTTGGTGTTGCATTACTCTTGCCTGCAATGGATTACCTTTCGACCTTCCCTTACTGTTTCTGCACGTTGCACCTACTATTTCCTGGCATGCATCCTGCAGAGCCCTGTCATGTGTAGTTTCTGGGACATGGCATATCGTGCGTTTTGTGTGCCGCCGTTATGCTGCCTGTCTACTTGGCTCTGCTGTGTCAGGTCTTCACTCTTTGCAATCTGCTACCTCCCTACTTTCTTTGCATTCATATGCCTCCCTATCCCGTTTGCAGGTTTCTGCATGCAGAGTTGTCAGCTGCCGCCGATTGGCCTTCGTGGGTTGATTACTGTTGATTGCTCATTACTACTCCAATTACACTGCTTCCGCATTTCCTCATATTCTCAACATCACCTTCCTGTATCTGATGTTATTTGCGGGGCGAGCGTCACATGACTGGGTTAACGGAACGTAGTCATCCTCGTGCACATGCACCTCTGCGCTCATTGTGTGCTCTCAGCTCAACTATTTCCCCACACGCCGGTCCTGCAGCTGTGATGTGCAATGTACAGCCCAGGTTTGCTGAGCTCCAATGTGCTTCCTCCTACAGTGGCACACCCCTCTGCAGGTGACATGTATTCCCTCTGAGCCACTCCTCGGTGTATTACCACTGTGCCGTTTGGTACAGCCTTACGCCGGCGGGGGTTTTGCGATTCAGTATTATCTGCCTCATTTGCATGGCATTGACTACTAATTCATAGTTACCACGCCGAACACTGCCGCGAATCCTTGGCAACCCTTGCACCGTGGATGTGGCTTTCCATGCATACCATGGTGTATTGTGGCTGTGAAGCTGATGTGTATTACACTGCTGTTTTATGACATTGTCATATTATTTCATTGTTTAGCACCTTCCGCAGACATGTCCTGTGGTTCTGCTGTGAGTTTCTGTGGACATACCATTTATGTTATTATTTACATGTTGTGCATGTTTTCTTTTGACATTCTCTGTGTCTTTCGCCATTGGCATATGGCAACAGTGTGATACCTGACGTTGACAGCCTTCCGTTACTCCTATGTTATGTTTGGGTAAATGTAAACCGTTTTTTTTGGTTTACATTGCGCCCTTATGCTACGCCTGCGCCACTTCGTGGATCGCTATATGCCTTCATTTGCATGGTGCAACACCGCACATGGGGTGTTAAGCATACCTACGCTGGAGGTGGCACAGATCCAGCGCACGCCAGTAGTGCACGTGGGATTGGATCGTACCTGAATCGCTCGGCGGCCATATTTGGCGTTGTAACGCCTACGCTATGCGTCCGCCTGGCGCAACGTTCATGAATCCCGGGGTCTGTCTTTTCTGGATATAGTTTTAATGAAATTAAAACAAAAGGTATAACTGCAAATTATATACCCACATGCAAACTGGTTCAGTGATACTCATATTTATAGGGACACAATAAGATGAAGGATTTAGGAGTATGGCTTGATAAAGGATTCTGTTATGGCTGTTAAGGATATGTGGGAAGACACTAAACAAAAGATAATACAAAACTGACAAACTGGAAACTCTTGTTTATGGATATGGATAGTAAGATACAAGCAGTGAAAATATTTTTAGTCCCTTTAGTTTTATACATGGGTTAGGCATATTTTTATCAACCAGATGAGAAGTTGTGGACAATAAATAATAAACAGTTGTAGGACTCTATCTGATAGGGGAGAGTTAAGTAAGATTAGATGATCCTTCCAACAGAAAAAGGTGGGTTAGGATTATCTGATTTGAAGGGATGCTTCAGAGCTGCATAGTTAAGTCTACAAATATATTACACAAGCACATGGTTGTAATTCAAAATGGAAATGGATGATGATGAAGCAGTGGGAAGTTCAATAAAAAAAGAGAGAGTGGGATATTGGATTTAGATCTGTGAGGAGAATAACAGCAACCATACAGAATACTGTATTCATAAAGTAGCAGATAGTGTTCTAAGAACTAAAGCAACACATGAATGGAGAAAGGAGATTTTCCCAAAATGGATGATTGCCAGTTGGGGTACTGAAAGTAGGCTACTGGGGTCTGGAATTTACTGGAGAAAACTGGCAAAGGAACCAAGGTACTGGGAGCAGATAACTGGAGAGAGAAAAGTAATAGAGTGGGATGAAGCCAAGAAAACATTTGACTGCAGGCTAGGGACTGCCTTTTCTACCATGGACTGATATCAGAGTACAGACACAGTGAAAGTAATAGGTGTATCTTAAGTGAAAGATCTGCTCTGGTGGTGTTTCTAGTTGAATACAAAACAGAAGCTGTTATGAAAAAGGGGTTGATTAGTAGTGCATACAAAATGTTGCATGATAACTATAAAAATCAATCAGAAGAGGCTAGAATAGATTGAGAAGAGAGACTGGAAAAACAATTTACAAAAGAACAATGGGAGGATATGTGTATGGCTGCCAAGTATGCAATAAAGTCCAGAAGGATATATGTTTGTAAGTATTTACATAAGCATTATTATACCCAAAATAGACTCCAAAGAATTTTTCCAAAGGTAGACAGCAAATGTTGAAGGTGTGATGTGGAAGAGTGGGAACATATGTTTTGGGAGTGTGATGAGCTGGCAGATTTTAATAATTCCCTATAGAGTACTCTTTCAGAAATACTGTGTGAGTAAATGGCTGTAAGAAAATTATTCTTTTGAGTTGGGACCCAGGATTTGCACTGCATAGACATCATAAGGCCTTATTAAGTTTAATTCAGTTACTAGAAAATGAAAATCAAAGTCTAAATCAACTGCGCTTGAATTTTAGAAAAGGAAAGGAGTAAATTACATAGAAATAAACCAAAGTTGTAGGAGCAATACATGCAGGATAATGTTCATGATGTGGAGGAGTGAGGTTTAAGGGAAGGCAAGAATTCAGCAATTTAGATAATTCTGGACAGATTGTAGTTACAAACAAAGAAAAGATGTGATGTATAACATGTAAAAGGAAAATGTTAATATGGTTTATTTTTTTTTTCCTGTTAATCTATGTTTTACTATGTCTTAAGCTATAATGTAATAAATGGTTTTAAAAAAAGGACTACTGGGGCCATTCATATTGTGCCTCTGCAGGTAAATTTCTTGAACTGGCACAAGATGAACATAAAACAAAAGCACCAAAGTATTTGTCACAAATGTTTTCATTAAATAAGAAAGAAAGTTAAAGGTTAAAAAATGATCAAATATTACTGTAGTTCTAACCATAATTTATGCCACGTTAGTGATTCAATGGCTTTATTCCCATGACCTGCTAGTGAGCTTCCAAGAAACTGAAGTCTTTGGTTATCAGGGTATTATCGTTTCAAATCTGAAGCTTAAAAGAACTCATGGATATGCATCATTAAGAGTGGAGCTTGCAGCTTAAGTTGACTCAACATGGGAAATTTCACCTGGTCCAGACAAGGAAAGGTTTGACAGACAGTTAAGTCTTTCTTGAATCAGTTGGTGGTGGTCCATGGCCATTCTTAGTAAAGTGATTTGTATAGTTAATTATGATAAAGAACAAGACTCCACCATGCTAATTATTAGGCTCCATGCCATAATCTCCAACTTAATACAGAAATAAGGTCAGTAAAGTAGAAGTTAAAAACATAGAAGTTGAAGTTATGGAGTGCCTGAGAAGTGAAGGAACTGATGTAGAAGGTCTAACACAGGTTACATCACAGCAGGATGGAGTGAGTCCCCAAAGCAGGGAGAAACAGAAAGATCAGGAAACATCTGAAGGAGAAATATGGACATGGGAAAGAAAAAGAGACCTAATATGGTGTAATATTTATGCAAAGGAGAAAGCAAAACTAACCAATACAAAAAGAGGACCAAAGATATTTGAAGATAAAGCCAGACAAAGAAATCTGGATATGGAAAACTTTACAATACAAAAAAGTAAGAAGACAAAGAGGGAAAGTCAAAAAGGAGATTAGTAACGAAGTTAAAGAAATAGAAACTGAGGTTATGGAGTACCTCCAAAGTAAAGGATTTAGTGTAGAAAATCTAATTCAAAAAGCACTACAATAGGACAAAGTAATGGATATCAAAATTAAGGGGAATCCAGGGCAACAGGAAGCAATTGGTCAGGTACCATATGAAGATAATTTGGAGCATTCCACAGGAAACCGGTATAAACATTCACCTGAAGCTAGACATCAAGGGAAGGAGCAGGAAACTGGAAACTCTGATGCAATCAATGCTGAGGAGTGATAGGCCAGTGAGTTCCCATATGACAGAGCAACAGATGGCACAGGATGAAACTGATGATGTGTCACAGGAAGATGCTACAGAACCTTCTATAGAATGCCCACAGGAATTGGAAAACAAGGGATATGCCCTCAGTTTGGAAGAAAATGAGCTAAGAGAAAAATTGCTTGATTTAATAGACATGGACAGATATATCAAGATCAAAGAAATAAATAGACTGCAGAAGGGTAATAAAACCCAAAAAGTTAGAAGTCTGATAAAACAAATGAACTCAGCAATTAGGACTATTCATACAGATCCATGCAATATAACAGAAGTAAACAGGATATATTAATGTGCAGCTAGATTAATAACTGATAAAGTTCTACCACAAGAGCACAGGGTAGTGAGGGAAAGGAGGGGGAGAAATTGAATACCGTTATGGAAATATCGAATAGAGAAAATTATAAAGCAACTAAGACAACAAGGTCACTATTAGAAGACTATAGAAGAGGGAATAGATCAACAAAAATATTAAGAAAAATAGATGTGATAAAAGCAATGCGCAATATTATAACAGACTAGGGTCTATCATGCACTATTGCAAATAACAAACTAAAAATATCAGCAGAGGTGGAAAAACTTAGAAGACACGAAGATAAATATAAAGGAAAAGTGCAAAATAAGCAATTTATTGAGGACACAAAAAGGTTTTATAGAGAACAGGAAAATAAGGTACAAGGAATTGAAAGACTGCGAAATAAAGAAGAAATAGATACACTTTGGAGAAGTATCTATGAAGATCCTGTGGAACATAACAAAGATGCTAAATGGATAGAAAAAGTAAAAGAAAGAATAAGAAGTTTAAAGATACAGGATATGAAATGTGATGAAGTAACAGCTTGAAACAAAGTTAAGAAAAGCCTCTAATTGGAAAACCCCGGGCCCAGATGCAGTACCTAACTTCTGCTTAAAAGTATTAACATCTTTGCACGAAGATTTAACCATGAGTAAGAACTATTTATATGCACACCCAGAACAGACACCAAACTGGCTAACAACAGGAAAAACAATCCTCCTACTTGAGTGAACTTGCAAGCTAACCTAAAAATTATAGAGCAATAACTTGCCTTCCAGCGACATATAAACTATACATGGGAATTGATGCCGACAGAGTTTATAGTCATTTAGAAGAAAACTCAATTATGGCAGTAGAACAAAAGGGCAATAAAAGAAAGTCATATGGAACAAAGGAACATTTGTTGTTAAATAAAGTCATAGTGGAGAATGGGGAAGAATCCAAGCATGGTATGGATTGACTACAAAAAAGCATTTGATAGCATCCCTCATTCATGGATAAAAGAGTGCTTAAAAATGTATAGGATACAACCCATACTGATCGATTACATAACAGTGACCATGAAACACTGACAGACCACTTTGCAATTAATAGTAGAAAAAACAGTCCCTGCAAGTACGGCAAGTGCACAGCTCAAAAAACCACAAGTAGTAGAAAAAATGAGACCAGCACATAGTGGTGTAGAAATCCATGATTAAGGACAAATTGTTATCCCAGGGATAAAAATTCAAAGGGGAATATTCCAGGGTGACTCTCTGTCATTGTCACTATTCTGCCTTGCCCTTAATCCATTAAGATGTTTACTCAACAGTTTAGGCCATGGCTATAATCTGGCTCCTAGAAAACAACAAAGTGTAAAGAATTCTCACCTTCTCTTTGTCGATGATTTAAAACTGTATAGTTCATCAGATGAGGAACTGAAAGCACAACTGCAGGTTGTCAAAACTTTTTCAGATGATACAAGAATGTCACTTGGTCTTGATAAATGTGCAAAAGCAACCTTTAAAGCAGGAAAACTGCAATGCCAGGAAACATCAGTTTGGGACAATAATGTGATATTAAAGAACTTTAACAAAAAGGAGTGTATAAATATTTGGGAATTGATGAGAGATCAACTATAAAACATGAACAAATGCGAATAAAAGTTAGTAAGGAATACTTCAGAAGACTTAAATTACTCCCGAAAACAGGACTTGACATCTAGGAACAAAATCCAAGCAATAAACCAATTTGCTCTTCCTGTCCTAACTTACAGTTTCAGAGTGATTGACTGGCCCCAGATCAAGCTGGATAGATTAGACAGGAAAACAAGAAGGATGCTTCATGCTCATGAAATGATTTATAAAAATCTATACATACCAAGATTATATATTCTGTGTTCCAAAGGAGGAATGGGCCTCCTTGAAATTGATCGTATGTATAGATCTGCAATCGTGGGACTCCACACATATCTGCTGACCTTGCAAAACCCAAACACAGTGAAAGTTTTGAAACATGAGGAGAATAAATCTAAAAATGACTTCTCTGCTTAATTTAGCAAAAGCTTATCGGCATCAAGCAGGAATGGAAATCAGACCAGAAGTAGATAAAAATCAGGCAGCAACTGAATGTGCCAAAAAAACAAAAGAAAGAATATAAGGTGAAGGATCAGATGACTAGGCATGAAATGTGGAAAAAGCATAAATATAGCTGCAAGTATAGAAAACTTCTGGAAGAACCTCAAGTTGATTAGGAATGAACACAGGAATGGTTAAGGAGAGGCGAATTCAAGTCAAGAGATGAAAGGTTAATATTGGCAACCCAATATAGTGGGCTGCGTACAAACTGGTTTATAAAGTCCATTGAACATGTGGGAGAAACAGACAAATGCAGGTTTTGTAAAACTGAACTAGAAACAGTTGCACACCTCATTGCTGGTTGCGACATACTAATGTCAGAAGGACTGTATACTGAAAGGCATAATAATGTGGCGAGACTGTTGCACTGGGGATTGTGCAAACATTATGGTACTGAAGTGGCTAAAAAACACTGAAAACATGAGCCACAAAGCATCATAGAAAATGAAGAAGTCTACATCAGATGGGATCATCCATTACCAACAGTTCAAAAGATAGATGCTAGAAAACCGGATATACTGGTCCATGAAAAGAAGACAAGAGTAGCATTGATCATTGAAATTGCCACACTCAGTGCTATAATGTCTTGCATACAGAGAGACACAAAGTCATAAAATATCAGGATCTGCAGGTAAAAGCAAGAGCAATGTGGAAGAAAGATACCTAGACAGTTACAATAGTAGTAGGAGCAACAGGCCTTATAAAAAAGTATTTACAATCATATTTAGATATGTTACCAATACATGTAACTCCATACGAACTGCAGAAGGAGTCATTACTGGGCACATTGCGGGTGCTGCGATGAGCACTACTGGCAGACATCAAAGACTGAAACAATACTAATTTCATGAACTTTAATTGTACTTTGACTTAGGAATGGGGTCCATTCCCATCATGGTATTACTTGGAGAAATTAAAAAAAGAATAAGTGGCTTTTATCATGAGACTGAACGATTACAGGTCTGTGATTTCATTATATGTGTGAGGTTGCACTCATACTACACTGAATAGATCAAAGTGTGTCTACTTCTGAAAAAAAAAAGCCCACACGAAAGATCAGATCTGATGAAGTGTATGTTAAACGAAAACGTATTTCTGTAAGCGTTTATGGTGTTTGTGCATTAAACTACTGCTTACAAGTTCCTCTCAGAGCTTTATCGTTTCATCGTTCATGTGGGCTTTTTTTGGATTTATTGCTGAGCTTCAAGCCCATTAGGTGTGTTATTTTTTATTTACGTGTCTACTTCTGACTAAAAAGTTCAGGTAATCCACTGAACTCCAATCATGACAGAGACCAGAAACTGCAATTTTCCCCCATGAACTAGGAATTACCAGTAAGTGCAGGTCATAGGCTCACTCTGATTTAGTCCCTGCTTTTATAGACATAATTTGTCACTACTACTGACTGAATGGTTAAGTGAGATCCTTGGATCAGCCCCACTAGAGTTGGTCACCGCCCTGGTGGTGTGCTGAGAAGACAATCTAACTTGACTACATTACAGGAAGCAAAAGTAGTAACAGTGTTTCCATAGGTGAACCTGCTGAAGGATCATTAACACTATGGTCCTGGAATGCACCATCCCTAGGGATGTCTGTTTTCTCTCTACCATGTGATTCCTTGGCAGTGGCTAATGGACCGAGCCCTTGACTCCAGGGTCAAGCCTGGCAACCCCCCCTCCCACTGGCTCTGGCCAAGGATGCATGAATGAGAGAAGTGGTGGCAGAAGCAGAAGGGCAAGTGACGTAGCCATACCTGGCCTACCTGAATGCTGGAGTTTAACTTTAATTAATTGAAGGCAAGTGTATCAGGTTTGTGTTGGACAGTCCAAATCAAAAGAGAAGGAATAATTTGTATGGAGTTTCAGATTTTTATCAGATATTTAAATGGCTTGTATGCAGCTTCAGATAGGTAAATGAAAGATAATAAGACCATAGACTCAAGACCGAAACATGTTAATGGGACATATACTGCTTTCAGCATTTCTTGCAACAAGAAAGGTGAGGCAAGTACAAAGGCAAAATTATATCCATAGGTTGGGGCTGTGCATCTTGATGAAATGTTATTATTCTTTTATTAACTTCTTAAGTGGTTAAGACTCCATAGATATAAGCCCAATTTCTCATGTCATCTGCAGAAGCACTGAACTTTGACTGAGTTATTACAGTCCCACAGTATACAAGTAGAGAATGAGAGAAATAAAACCCAGGACTGGAATATGAGACTCACTGTGACATCACACCACTAGAGTCACGTTTCTTAAGGGGGGCAAGCCACTCACTGAGGTTAGGCAATTAACTTTTTCCCTCTGTAGTGATATCTTGGAGTTGGTATATTTAATTTGCAGGGGTGTGTGGGGGGTTTGCCCCCCTGGAGAAATGTAGTAGAAAGTGTGTTTGTTAGTTAGGTGTTGTTGTAGGTGGAGGGGAATCTTATTTACTTGTGCAATGTAATTTTCAATGTTATGAAGCACACTTTCAATGTTGTGAGTTTTCAATGTTTTGGGATTTCAGTGTTTTGAATTTTCGATGTTATGGTCTCAATGTTATGAAATTCAACATTATGAAATTTTGTGTTTCTTCCTTCTTTATTTTACTTTTGCCTCTTCTTAAAAGTACTCAATTTTATTTATTCTGCTGCACTTATTGCTGCTTGGTAGTAGCCTGATTAAATTGTAACTGTTATTCTAAGTCTTTTGGTTTAAGCACTTGGGCTTCATACCAGTTGTTTTACATTAAGAAGGTTTGTGGTCTGCACTGTTGTGGCAGGACAGGTATCTTACATCCTTCTAAGCTGGGAACTGCTGAGTGAAAGCTCAGTGTCTGCTATTCTAAAAGTGTATTAGTTCTGGTTTAAGCACTTGGGCTTCAGGCCAGTTATTCTACACTAAGATGGTTTGTGGTCTGCACTCTTGTGGGAGGAGAGGCTGGATTCTGCCCTTCTGAGCTGGTAATTTCTGGTCACAGGCTTATTGTGCCTGCTTATTCAAACTGTTTCTTTCTGAAATTGGTGTGCCTTGTTGCTGTAGCATAGGACCAGATTCAGGCCTGCTGAATCTAGCTTTGTTTGTATAACTTGAGCACTGATCCAGGCCATCTTTTTTGGAGAAGGTTCCCCTGAACCCTACTAGCAGGAGTGTGCAGTTAGAACTTGTCTGATTGAAGAATGCTGGAACAGGGCTCAGTTTTGAGTTTTTTCTGGTTAATTGGGTAACTTGTTTAAATCAGATTGTTCGTTTTCTATTGCTTTATACACACACACACACACATAGATATATATATATATATATATATATATATATATATATATATATATATATATATATATATATATATATATATAAAATTGCACTTTATTCATCTGCTTTTACTGCATTTGTGTTTCTTCCTACTTTATTACTAGGGGCATTGACTACAACTCTGAACTGAGATATATTACAATAAGCATCTTTTTATGCACATTTAAAGTGTTTTTTTGATTGTATCTTCTTTTTTTCTGAAAAAAAATATATATACTTGTTTCCTGCCTATCTAGGCTAGTATAGCCCAGTTTTCAGGTTAGTGCTGAATTCAGGGCTGTGTTACAGATCTCTGTGTTTGCCCACACCTTACTTGGATAGAAGGAAGTTTCTCTGTTCACCTGTCAGGGAGGGGAGCTTTGAGCAGCCTATCTGTCCCTGGAGGAGTGGTTTCAGGTCAGAAAGTAGTAGTTTATTGGCCATTTTGGGCTAATTTCTATCTCTTTCATTTCCCTGCTATAAAAACCACATTTGTCCAGTTTTGGGTGCCGGGCAGTGCCGGTTGGCTAGGGTATAACTATTCTCAGCTCCGCAAAGTCTCCTCTTCAAATTTTCCCTTGGAACTAGACATACTTTCAACTTAAGCACTCAAACCATTTATTTCTCAGCCCGACACTTGCTCAAAACTCATAGCAAGCACTTATAAACCCTAGCACTACATAAGGATAAGGCTCTCTATTCGACCTTACCAGCCATTCAGTAAAACACTGTACCTATCCAGGCATGTCCAAACGGCAGTTTTAGGTGTACTCTCCAGTCCAACTGGTGAATCTGGGCATTTTGAGGCAATGTAACAACTGCCTCATGTACACAGACAACCCTCTCTTCCTACCACTAAACGCTAATACGTGCGAGAGATGCAATTATACAGCCAAACTGGAGGCTAAGCTCTCTCAACCCAAGACTGGATCAGACAGTCAAGAGGAGAAGGGAAATGTTGGCATCACACTACCAGTCTAACATAGACCCATTAAACTACCACCAGTAAAAAACACACGTAAATCCATGAAAACATACTCGGAGGCTCTAAATAAAAATCTGCAAAAGCAACAGAGCCCTCCAAAGCAGACATCCAAGCAACCTCCACCCCCCCCAACACAAACCATGAAACACATACTTCACAAAACCAGTGTGCCATGCAATCACAGCCCTCAAGGCAAAATAACATACCCAACATACTAGTAATAGGTGACTCTATAGTCAGGCACACTGACGTCCCACTCACTAGGCTGAATAAGGAGGTTACTGTTATCTGCCTGTCGGGTGCCAGGATCTGCCACATAACACAAGCACTCAGGTCACTCCAGAAAAAGTACAAATATGACTCTGTCATTGTCCATGTTGGTGTGAATGACCTGAGCCATACCTCCCTGGACTACATGAAAAGAGGCATGGAAGAGTTCTCTGATCATGTAGCCCAGGTTGATATGACCCTGACCCTGAGTAGCATCCTGCCCTCACCAAGAATGATACCACTGTATAAAGAAAAAATTATCAATTTCAACAATTGGATAAGTTTCTGGTGTCATTCAAATGGGATCCAGTATCTGTCTGCCTGGGATGACATGCTCGACAAGCCACGCTGCTTCGCTAGAGACGGCTTGCACCTGTCACCCTTAGGCTTTCAAATTCTGGCCAAGGCTCTTGCCACCCCCATACTTCCTTTTTTAGGCAAGGCTCAAAAGACAAACCCACCGCCGTAAATAGTACAAGTAACAAAAATCTGAGGGTAATACTACTCAATGCCAGAAGTCTAATCCTCAAAATGCACGCACTCAAGGCACTCCTCAGTATGAAGAAAATCAATATATGTGCAGTAACAGAAACCTGGTTTAAGGCTCCAAAGAGCACCCCAGCACTAACAGGCTACAACTCATACCATACATTTCAGCCACAGAACCCAGACCGAAATACAAAAGGTGGGGGAAGTATCCATATTCATCAAGGATACCCACACCTCCAGGTTAGTGGCACAGCACGATGCTTCAGAGATTATCCACGTGCAACTAACAACAGGCAAAACTGCAATTCAAATTATAGCTTGCTACAGATCACCCATCATGTCCCAGGACCCCCATTCCGCATTTCTGGAAACACTGGGTAACATAAAGTTCCTACCAAACACCCGAATATTGGATGATTTCAACTACCCAAACATTAACTGGGAGAACTACTCAAGTACTAACTCCCTTGCCCAACATTTCCTAGAATTTATAAACTCAAACGCCCAGGAAAAACTGATAAACACTCCCACCAGAGGTGACAACATATTGGACCTGGTAATCACCAACATGGGTGACCGGTGTTCCACACCGGAGGTCAACCCCTCGCTGGTTAGATCTGACCATAAACAAATCACTTTGGATATCCACATTCTGCCCCCACCCCCAGACAAGGAAATCACTGTGAAAAACTTTTCAAAAGCAAACTTCACGTTACTTAAGACGGAGGTGGAAAGGTTCAAAGCTTCCATGCTAAAGGATAACACTGTCCAAGCTGCAAAATCCTTTTGTAATGCATTCTATGGGCACCTACAAGAATGCATGGATCGTGCTATCCAAAACAAAACCAAGACTCACTCCTCCAAGAAAAGGAAAACAGTCTGGTGGACCCCTGCCATAAACAAGCTATACAACAGAAGGAAGAAACTAGTACAGAAAAGAGTAAAATCCCAAGAAGGGAAGACATCCCTGATCAGTATCAGCAAGAAACTGCGATCTCTCATAAAATCATCCACGGCGAGCTTTGAAAGAAAACTTGCCAAGGACTCCAAAGATAACCACAAGGCATTCTTAGCTATGTCAAGAATTTAAGTGGCAATGCTCAGATCTGCTCAGAGTTAGTGCAGAATGGCACAAAATACACTGAACCAACCGATATTGCCAACATCCTGGCAGACAGGCTCAGTGCAAACTTCACCCCCCTCTCACCCCCAAAAGAGCCCATAACCATACCAGAAGAATGTAGAACCCCTGAAATCACAGACACTCAGGTTAAAATAGCCCTCTTCAAAGCCAAAAACACAGCATCAATGGGACTGGACGGTGCCCCAGGCTGCATCCTACATGAGCTCAAAGACGAATTCAGCCCTCACCTAAACCCACTGTTCAAACTCAGCCTCTCCACAGGCTGTGTACCCATAGAGTGGTGCACAGCAACAGTTATTCTGCTCCACAAAGGTGGAGCCACAACAGACCCCGGGAACTAAAGCCCTGTAAGCCTGAATAGCTTTGTCTGCAAGGCTATGGAGCGCATCATCATGGAACTCATTAACAGAGACATTGGGAACCTCCAAACACTGGACCCTACCCAGTTTGGCTTTGTTAAGGGCAGATCATGCCTCCTAAACCTGGTAGACGCCTTTGAGACAGTTACCAAGGCTATAGACGAGGGATAGGTGGTACACACAGCCTACCTAGACCTTGCAAAAGCCTTCAACACCATTCCCCATTCTGGTATTATAGACAAGCTCACCAGCCTGAACATAAACCCCTATGTCACTAGATGGGTTGTCAGTTGGCTCATAGACAGAACCCACATGGTGAGAGTTGCGGGAGCTAGGTATGACTCTAAACCGGTTACAAGTGGCATTCCCCAGGGCTCAGTCCTAGGACCCCTCCTGTTCGGCATATACTTTTCAGAGGTACAGACAAGCACAGGAGGACTATGGCTGACCAAGTTCGCAGACGACTGCAAACTAGGGGCTATAACTGACTCACAGGATGACACAGACATCCTCCAAAAGGGCCTCACTGAGACGGATACCTGGTGTCAAAATCATGGCCTCAAGCTAAATGCCAAAAAGTGCATAGTTATTCCCTTTGGAAATAACAAAGTACTCACAAACTACCACATAGGTGATAGTCCTCTAAATACAGAAAATGTAATAAGGGATCTGGGGACCCAGGTAGATAGTAATCTCTCCTTTGATAACCACATTGCCAAAGTGGTAAGAAAATCCTTCTATGTGGCCCACCTAATCACAAAAGGGTTTGCATCCAGATCAAAAGAGGTCATTGTGCCCCTCTACTCATCACTCATCAGACCCATCACAGAGTACAATGCCCCATTTGGGATGTACCTTACAAGACACCTGCAACAGCTGGAAAGACCACAGAAGTACCTCACCAAGAGGATCACTGGCCTCAAACAGATGCCCTATGCAACTTGACTGAAGAAACTCTAGCTGTACTCAGCTGCATACCGCCTGCTCAGAGGTGATCTCTGCCTGACATATAAGGCCATGTCCAACCCAGAATTGATGGACATGCTCCACCTAAAGAAAACATTATCTCCTCGAGCCACACGCTCTAGGGATCTAAACCTCATCACAACAATAAATAGGACGTGCTGGAGGGATATATTCCTGTCACAGAGACTTCCCATGCTTTGGAACAAGATTCCAATCTACATTAGGCAGAACTCCTCGCTAGTACTCTTCAAGAGAAACCTTGACAAGTGGATGGGAAACAGAAAGTTTACCCCGGGGATCACTTCAGTGGCTCTGCTGGACAGAGGCACAGGGAACTAATCTAACAGGGCGGCGAAAGCCAACACATTATGGCTAGGCTTATAAATGCCTTCGGGCAGATAGCCTAGTACCTACCTATGAACCTATGAACCTATGAAGTAGACCCTTTTTAACAGAAATGTCTGCACAAACCATTTTTATATACATATGACATACAGTTCTAATACAGTTGTAACACAAGCATCTTACACAAATCATTTTGATATTTACCAATGATATATCACTATTTACAAAATTCCAGACAGCTGGGCTGGCAGTATTCCCCTTTGTCACACTCATTACCAGTTCATAGCATTAACTCTCTATAATACCTACTCATGTTAGACTTTTACATATCATAAAATAAGCACATCAAGGCCTGAGGGAAATACAGATGTGCCTACTGAGGCTTGTTACATTGGCATTACAGAAGGCAAAGTCAGTGAAGAGGTAGAACACTTTGGATATGGTTAAGTCATAATAGTAAAAGCATTTAAAAAAGTTATAGAAAGGATATAATCCCTAAAAAGCCATACTTTCACAGTTATAGACAACTAGTTACATTTGCAATTAAAAACAGCAGGAAATATATCGGATAATAAAGTCAACAGTCAGGAATATGGAGAAGCAAATTATCAATATAATCATTAGCTGCCAGTTGTTAGTTTAATTAGGCATAGTCCAGGAAATACTGAATCTTAATAAAAACACTGACTGGGTCAGGAAATGTAATGAGAGACAACCAATCAAAGGGATAAGTGAGAAGGCAGATAAACAAACCAGGTATATTCAGTTTGTTCAGAAAAGGTCATGTACAGAACCCTCAGTCTAAAGTTTAATTTTGATTCCCGAAACTTTAATCAAATGTAAATTATTAACTTTCAACCAAACATTTTACACAACTTAGTATTTCACAGAGATATATTTATTGATTTTATCCACTGACTGGGAAAGTGAAACTATTCTAAAGTACCCTTTTCAAACATGCTTGGGCTAGGAAAAAAGGCACAACATATTATTGATTTTCTGTTAAAATGCTGAAATGTAAGCTCTGATACAATACTGAATTCTTTTATTTTATTTATTTATTTGCATTTGTTTACTGGGAAAGTTCGACGTGGTATTCAACCCCTTTTCAGTGGAGGCCCATGGAGAAAAGCTCCATTAGCATTAAAGTAAATTATAAACCCTCAGCAAGGACACTCATATTAGATCAGGTAGTTTTATACAAGCCTTATACAACAGACATTTGCACTTGATGTAGTAGATCTTGTAATTATGTACACGTTTTATCTAATATACATGCAAACATAAATAGTATTTATGTAGAGGTGTTTAACTACGAGACATAAAAGGCCTTACACAGTTGGATATGCATTCAAATTCATCACATTTCAGGACAGAGCCTGTTGATAGTGCAAAGTATCTCAAGTAGTATGAAGGCAGTTTAGTTCAGAACTCTGTATAATTCAGTTTGTCAAACAACATAATGTCAGCTTGGAAATAATGTCTCTAGAGTATTACCACTTATTAGTGTAAAACTGTGTTAGTCAATGTATCATGGTGCATTGTGAATAATAAAAATAGAGTTTTGTTAGTAATTAGTTGAAATACTTAGACAGTTAGCCTGGGGGCAGGGATAGATACAATGTTGCTGCAGAAACTGTTTCAGCTCAGTTTTGAAGATGAGTAGATTGGGATAAGTCTGAATGTAGTACTGGCAGAGTTCCGGGTTTTTGAGAAAATAGTCAAGCATAAGGCATCATCAACCAAGTTACTGGCTTTTTGTGTAAGATGGTGATGCACTTTAAAGCAAAGGGACCTATTAGGTTTATACAGTTTTTATTTATTTACTTATTTATTTATATAAATTTGTTGACCGGGAGTGTCCGACTGGACATAGGTCCATTTTCAGCGGAGGCCCGGGAAGAAAAGCTCCACAGTTAAAATAAACAGACAGTATTTACATTGGATTACATAGTGATTAACAATTTACATAGCAATTACTTACAAAATATTTACAGATGAAGAACATAGTACATCAGTAGACAACTAGAATCTTTATCTGTGAAGTGCATACCAGACATTAACAAATGTTACAAGAAGAAGAAGTTCCTGCTGTATAATAAGTACTGGCTTATGAGCATCTGAGCTTGCTATAATCAAGGTAGTTAGTGGAGTGGAAAGAAAGCTAGTGGTTGGATGGGGTGGATGATATTAGAGTGGGAGTTGCAAGGGCATAGCCAGCATGTTTTTAGTTGCGCTTTTAGTAAAGTTTTGAAGTGAGTGCATGATGGTATGGAGGTAATTGTGGGTGGGAGTGAGTTCCATAATTTGGCTATGGCACAAGAGAATAGTGCTTCACCAGCAGAGTTATTGGCTTTAGTGATCTGCAAGTGATTTTTGCTGCTGGATCTTAGTGGTCTGGTGGTGCGATAGGGTTGGAGTAGATTCTGGAGGGATGGGACATTTAGTGGATGGTTTACTAGTTTGTAGGCGAGTGAGAGTTGATACCACTGAAGGAGGTGAGGGAGTTCAAGCCAGCCCAGTTCAGCAAGTGAGAGACAGTGGTGACTACGGTAGGATGCCCCTGTGGCAATTTGGCGATTTTGTTGCAGCAGGTCTCTAGCTTGTTTAGATCACATTGCCTTAGGTTGGTATATATTGGAGAGGCATAAAGTAGGGTGGAGATAAGGTGGGAATTTGCTATTGAAATCTTTGCTGCTTTGGTGAGAAATTGCTTATTTCTGTATAACGCTCCTAGTTTTTGTGGACTTTTTATAGTCATGGATATGTGAATGTCAAATTTTAGTTTATTGTCTATTTCCACTCCTAGCAATTTGGTGTGTTCAGTTGGGTATATATTGGTGTTGTCTTTTGCCGTGATGTTAAAGTGAGAGTTGTTTTGAGTATGTTTGGTGGGTTGGAAGATGAGTAGTTTAGTTTTGTTTGGGTTGAGTATTAATCGGGCATCGGATAACCATGTTTCAACAGAGGAAAAGGCTTCCTGTGTGACTTTTTGCAGTTTTGGTAGGGACTGGGCTGAGCAAATGATGGTCGAGTCATCTGCGTATTGTATGAGTGTGCCATGTTTGGTGGCAGAGGCTAGATTATTGGTGTAAACAGAGAAGAGTAGGGGTCCAAGGATGGATCCTTGGGGAACCCCTATGGAGATAGGTAGTTGTGGAGATATGTCATTCTGCCATACAACGGATTGTTGACGGTCAGACAGGCAACTCTGAAACCAGTTGGTGACCGATTGTGAGAAGAATAGGTTATTGAGGACAGAGATAAGTTGTTTGTGTGGGACCATGTCAAATGCTTTAGATAGGTCTAGGAAAGTAGCAGAGGAGAGATAGCCATTGTTTTTATGCTAAAGGATGGTGTTAGTAAAGGAGAGTAAGGCAGTGGTGGTGCTATGGTTTGGTCGGAAACCATGCTGAGTACTGGAAAGGAGGTTGTTAGTAAGGAGGTAGTCTGAGACCTGAGAGTGTATGCATCTCTCTAGTATTTTGGAGAGTGGAGAGAGAATAGCTATGGGGCAGTAATTGGTTAGTTCTGTGGAGGGTCCGCCTTTGTGGAGGGGAATTATATGTGATACTTTCCACAGTGTGGGAACGTAACTTTCAGACAGAGATCGGTTAATCAAGATGGATACTGGGTAAGCCAGAGCATCAGCTGCGATTTGTAGGTATTCACTTGGGAGGCTGTCTGCTGCTAATTTGGTGGGTTTAAGTTTAGTTAAGAGTTTTTTATGTTGGAGGTAGGTACAGGAGAAAAAGAGAAGGCAGTGGGGAGATTACTAGTTGAAGGTGTGGGTTGGAGAGGGGGTTGTGTTGTTTAGCTAGTGATAGTATGGTTTGGGTGAAGTGTGTGTTGAATGAGGTAGCAATATTTTCTGAGGAGTGAGAGATGTTAGGAGGAGGGGTACTGACTTTACCTGAGTGGAGGATGGAGTTTATGGAGGACCAGAATTGTTTGGGGCTGTGTTGTGAGGAGTCTAGGGCAGACTGGTAGTATTGGGATTTGTCCTGTTTTATTAGCTTTTTGACTCTATTGCGTAGTTCTAGGAATTTCTGTCTAGCTGAGGGGGTTTTTGTTTTGCGCCAGTGCTCCCAGGTTTTATCCCTGTTTTTCATTTCTGACTTAGTGGTTTTCTGTAGCCATGGGGAGGGTTGTGCTTTGGTTCTGAAGAATCTTATGGGGGCATGGTAATTAAGGATGTTCAGGAAGGTAGTATTAAAAAATTCAACTGCATCATCTAGACTGAGGTACTTTAGAGGATGCCAGTTACATTCTTTGAGGGATGAGATGAATGTGAGTGGGTTAAAGTTTAGTTTTTTACGTATTTTGGAGGGTATTTTTTATGCTTGGACAACTGCCAAGATTATGTATTAAGTCATGGTCAGTAACTAATTACAAAAACTTCAGCTATTTTTCAAGCTCCAGCCATTTCAGGTTTTTAAGAGCTGTACAGTGGTGATACCTATTGGGTTGGTTATTGGTGAATTTTATCATTTTGCTACAGCAATGCTCTAGTTTAAGCTTGATTAAACCTTGGAACTTGTTGACTATTGGGGAAGCATGTAAGAGGGGAGGAAGGTGAAATGTAGATGCAATAGTTTTTCTGCTATGGTCACTGAGAAAATATCTAGAACTATATAACATTCCTAGTTTATAGTGTTTTGTTTTAACGACTTGTACATGTATGTCAAATTTCAACAAGTCATCTGTAATCAAACCTAGTGTCTTTGTTTGGGAGAATATATCTATACAATTGTTACCAGAGGAGGAGATGGCAAAGACAGTTTTGAATGAAACTTGCGACTCTGGAGTACATAAGTATTTTTTTTTACATTAAACAGCAGTTAGAAATGTGCTAGCCAAGATTCAATGGAGGAAAATGAATCTTGGATGAGATATTAAAGAGTGGACAAATTCTGAGTAGAGCAGATGAGGGCAGAATCATTCACAAATTGGATAAGGATAGCATGTTTGCCTGCAGTGTTCAAATCATTTATGGAAAGGTTGAAGAAGAGGGAGACTAATATGATTCTCTGAGGTACCCCAACACTGACTGGATGAAAAGATAAGTAGCTACATTACCATTTTGTAGACTGATGCCTGTTCATGGGATAGCTGTGAAATCACTGAAAGGAGGAAAGGGACAGTCCAAGAGCATGTAGTTTTTCTTGCATTTTTTTAATGAAGGAGACATGTCAAAGGCCTCTGAAGGTCAAGAAACAGGGGAAAGAGATGAGTTTGCCCATCATTTCCAAACTGGTTGATGGTATTGGTGAAAATGAGAAGACCAAATGACCAAGCCCTCACAAGTACGGAAATGGTGCATGGCCAAAAAGCAACAGTATCCAAATAAACAAACTGCCAGCACACCAAAGTCATCACTATGGAATTATTTATTTACAACCCAGGAGAAAAGAACAATCAGCAAACCGGTTTTGGCAAAACTGCCATCATCTGATGATGTGATGAACAATCAGCAAACCAGTTTCATCTGATAAAAGCAATTTTGCCGAAACCGATTTGCTGATTGTTCTTTTTTCCTTGGTTATAAATAAAGAATTCCATAGTGCTGACTTTTGTGCACTGGATGTTTGTTTATTTGGAAACTGAGTAAAGCAATGCTATTGATATGTTTAGAATGGAATCTATGCTGTGTGGGAAAGAGGAAATTATTGTCAAGAATGTACTATAGTAATTGGTTTTGAATACATTGTTCTAATATTTTGGAAAGTGGGGACAGAATGACAATGGGTCTGTAGTTAAGAATACACAGTGGAATTCATTCTTCTGTGGAGTGGTACTATGAAGGATTTTTTTTTTCCAGAGTGTTGTCACGTAATATTATTGGATTGACTTCTTTATTAGAACGGAGACAGGATATGTTATGGCATTGGCTGTTAATGTTATGTGCTCAGATCATAGCTTATCAGTAGTCATGGGAGAAGGAAATGGTTTAGGTGTCTCTCAAGTATATTCCTTCTGAACACTGGAAGAGGTTTCACTGACAAAGCCTCTCTATGAGCTTTATTGTTAGAGGATTGTTAGAGAAATGAGCAGAGTCTCCTTTCTGCTGGCTCACTTTTTATTGGATATTATTTTCTTTCCTCCTCAGCCTCCTCTGCATCCAAAAATATATTTGATCCTCCAGGAAAAATATTCTGAATACAGCTGGATACAGCATCTTGAATCTCACACCTGCCTCTTGACATTGCCTGATTACTGGGATAAATTTGCTTCTCTTCTGTATGATGTACAGTGAATAATCATTTACCAGAAACACTATGCCCTCTCCAGTTTTTACTACTTTTCCCTTCATCCACAACTGTTTTCCAGATTACCACTTTCTGCTGGTATGAGTTCTATCTTTACTAATACAGGTCTGGGCAAGATTTGGCGCATACGGTGAGCCCTTTCACACAAATCCTGTTGTAGAATACCAGAAATCTTATTTCTGCTTCCATAAAATTAATATAGTCTGCTCCTTCCAATTTCTCTGGTACAGCAGAAAATTTCAGGTTTTCTTTGTGCTCTGTCTTCTAACTCTACCATTGTTTGAAACAGCTCTTCTTGAGAAGTCTCATACTCAGCCAGCCTTTTCTTCATTTCATCCTCTGATTTTTGCAGTTTTATCATTTCAGCAGAATAGTTAAAGCATCTCTTATTTTTTACAGCAGTCTATTACTTGAGTTGATATAATTCTTCAGTGTTTCATTTATTTTAATCACATCACCTCTGAGTACATTTGATTTATTTTTTCCTCAAAATTACTGGAAGCCGTCTCTTGTACTAAAGCTGAAGCTTGAACTGCCTTTTGCTGAACAGCTGGAAGATACTTCCCTGAGAATGTTTTCTTGTCACATTTTTTCAGGTTCTCTAAATGTCTTCTTTGCTGGCACCCAGGCAATGTATTTATTAAACATGAACTTAATTTTACTCAGCCTGACAATCACTTCCTCTTATTGATCAGTTTCTGTTTTTTTCACAGTGGGATAGCTGAAATTAAGCTGTTGATCAGAGTGCAGGCATCTAGGAAGTCATCCAGAACATTTCTTGGTTTGGTGGACTGTTTCCTGTCTGATGTAGAATTTTTTTCAGCTTTTACTCTAGCCTTGGTGGCATTCTGAAGTTGCTTGAAAAGTTGTTGGTTTTGGATAGTTTTACTTTTCTGCCAGGCTTTCCAGGCCTTGCTTCTCCTGAGCACTTGCTTTTTAGTTTGTTCGATAGTAGATGGAGGGATTATATTTTTCTTGTTTCCTTCTGAGTGGGTCTTGATTGTGAAATATTGCAAGAAATATGCAACTGAATTTTGTTAATTTCATTTAGTGGCAAGTACTCTGCGGCACTCCATTCACAGATTAGTAGGGTGAATATAAAGGTATCTTGGCTGAGTGCAGCTATCTTGCATTGAACAGGTACAATTTGGGTGTGTTTGTTAAGTTTCTGCAGATGAATGTAGGAAGATGGTCAGTGGTTGTCAGGAACAGTTCCAGAAGAGGTCATTTTGCTGGGATCAATAGTCTTGATGCAGTTCAATATGAAGGATTTGCTGCTGACCTTGTTATATTTAGTGGGTGTATTAATGAGCTGAGTGAAACTGAAGAGATTTACATTTTTATTAAATTATCACATATGGCATTGGACTAGGATTACCCAATTTGAGGGAGTATTTTAGAGCAACACAGTTAAGGCTCTTATACATAGCACAAGCAGAAAACTGTTAGTCAAAGTGGAAATGAATGATGATGATACAGGGGGACGCTCAAGAAATAAGGAAAGACTGAGATTTTGGATGCAGACTCTCAAGGAGAGCAACAAAGATCATACAGAATATTATATTCATAAAATAGCAGGGAGTATTCTAAGAACTAAACCAGCATGAAAATGGAGAAAAGAGATTATGCCGATAGGGATGACTGTGGTTAGGGATACAGAAAACAGGCAAGAGGGGGCTGAAATTTATTGGAGAAAACTGGCAAAGGAACCAAGGTATTGGGAGAAAGGGAAAGGTAATAGAATGGGAGGAGGCTAAGAATTTATTTGGACTACAGGTTAGAGATTGCCTTCCCTATCAAGGATTGAAAGAAACAGGGGGGGGGGTTCTAAATAAAAGACCAGCACTGGTAGAGTTTTTAACAGAATCTAGAATAGAGGCTGCCATTAAAAAAGAAATAATTAGTACAGTATATAACATATTGCATGATAATTATAAGAATCAATCAGAGGAGCTTTTAAAGGATTGGAAAGAGAGACTGGACAAGCAATTCACAAAGAGACAATGGGGGATATATGTATATCACTGAAATATGCAATAAAGTCTAGAATATTTAGGATCTTTGTATGGAAGTGTTTATATAGGAATTTTTATACCCCAAGTAGACTCCAACGAATTTTTCTTCAGGCGAATATCAAATGTTGGAGGTGTGAATGGCAAGAAAGAGGTGTCTGGGAACATTTTTTGGGAATGTAATGAGCTGGATGACTTTTGGGATTTCCTGCGAACCACTCTGTCAGAGATGCTGGGTGAGTGGATTGGATTGACTGGGGAGATGATTTTTTTGAGCTATGATACAGAATTGGAATTGCCTAGACACAGTCAAGAATCCCAGCTTTGTCACATCCGGAGATGTTGCTGGGTTACAGTGACATCTCTATTGTATTTCTTAAGATGATAGTTATACCATCCACTGTTTTTTTTTTGTTTTTAACTTTCTTTTTGTCCAGTCTAACTATATTACAGCCTGGAAGGAGAATCTCCTCATATTTTATTTGGGATTTTAGCCTGGTCTAGGAAATGATAAGCATGACTAGTGAGTGGACTGAAATTCCAAGAATGGATATCAGTAATCTTGTTACAGAAGCTTCTTAAGCCAACATGAATTACATTTAGGCCTGGCATACTTGTGGAACTCTAGAACCACTTGGGCAGGGTTACTTTTTGTGCTGTTGCTGGAAAGGAGAGCTGGGTCAGGGTTGGGGTGGATGTCCCCACATAGGGGAAGTGCTGAGAGGAGAAATAATGAAATAGTGAGATATCAAGTTTTAACTTTGACTTTTAGTATAGGATTTAGTTTAGTTAATTTGGTTAATAATTTCAAGTAGTTGTATTTGAAGTAATAAGTGTGGGAGGTATTGTACAGACTGGGTGATATGAATTACAGTGAGAAGGTTGTTTTGGCATAGACTGCAGGGTTTTTGGTGTTATTTTGTATACCTGAGTATTATAATTTGTGACTTAGACAGAAACAGCAGGAAAGTTATTAGTATTGAATGGAAAAGTATGTTGAATTGTAGCTGACAGTGAATTTGGTAAGAGGGCATAGTGTTGGGTAAAGAAAGAGTTGGATTGATTTGAAAAGTGGGTTCTGATAAAGAATTGTCACTGAGAAGGGAGAGTAGTGATGCAACTTGCTGTTAGAGGATGTGATGGGAAGGAGTAGTGTCAAGAGCTGTAGTTGACTGAATTTACTTTATAGAGCGTAACCTGTAATTGGTGGATAATGTGGAATGGGAAAGGTTAGAGGAAAATGGTTGGGTGGGTGATGGTTGGGGATAGACAACAAAGTAAAGCTGAGCATAGCAGGCCCTGCAGTGAATGCAACTCTCAATATCCAGAGACCATCTACAGTCATCATGAAATACCAACTTGGGCCTGTTTTCAAAGTGTAGGCAAGAGCTTAGATTTCATTTGAATTTTCATTTGTTTGTTCATTAATTATCAGTAAATCAGTTTCAGGGCATTGAAGAGAAAGGGAAACAAAAAGAAAAAAATAAAGATAAATAGAACAGAACTGTCTATAAAGAAAAGGAGATTAACTAAAGCAGTAGATGGAAGGAGCAGTTTAGAAAGTGCAGCAGGCTATGTAGAATATGGTAAAGCCAGTTAATTCCAGAGGAGTATCTGTAGCTTCAAAGGAGTATTAGGGGCTAACTTTGACTCACATGCTGTAACAGAGTCAAGAGCAGCCCACAAAGCACAGGCCAAGCAAAGAGATATGAAATTTTTATAACAACTCCCAACAGAACATGGCTGAGATGATAATGGAAAATAAAATGTAAATTCTACGCACACTGAGTTAATATTTAGTTCAATAAGATCTTTCAGGGTTTTTTGTTTTAGTTGTTTTTGTTATGACAGTGAAGATGTGGCTTACAGGCACTAGATGCTCTATAGCTTCTTTTGTGGGAATGCATTCCACTACTGCCAGGCTAGTGAAAGTGGCTGATGGTGGACAGCTGAGAACTAACATGCTGACATGCTGGAAAAATATTTTATTTTACTTTATCGATTATTAACTAAGTGAACAGATCCTAAGACTTTTGTTAGCCATAGCCAGGAATCATGCTACATTTTTTTATCTTTTTTTATTGAAAATTTTCACGTGATATTTAAAGTCAAAGTCAAAGTAAACTTTATAAATAACAAGAAGACTGGGACGCACAGGGGAGAGCACACCAAATTTGGTGTGCTCTCCTCTGTGCGCTCCAGTGTTCTTGGCATTTGACTCATGTTTTACAATGTTTTTTGGGAATATACTTGTTTTTCTGGTTTAAAGTAAACTTTATTATCATTCAGAAAAATACAGAAAACTGAACGAAAGTCCATATCTCTTGATTCAAATGTGCAGATATCACATAGACTTAATACGACAAGACATTAATGCATAAATAACTACTTACTATATACCATAATATTTTAGCTTAGCTAGATAATCCCAATATTGCACATAAACTGAACTCTTTTTAACATGTGGTATACAGTGCTCTCTTTGTTTGCTTAAGTATTGCACAGTACTGATGTAAGACATTGCATTAAAGACTTAAACTGAGTATTGTCCAGAATGAGACATTCATGAGTATTGCACTGATGACTAAGGTACAGACTACCATTAGATATTGCACTATAATAAGACATTTCTCTGGCCTTAATACTGTCTCTCATGACCAGTGAATTGTCTTGACTTACTGAGTATTGCACTACTTGGACTGAGACAGGCAGTCAAGTTAATGTACAATCTGAGATGGTCTTCCACAGTGAAGTAATGGCCCAGATGGATGGCATGGAGCATGACTGTTGCAAGAGTTCAACAGTCTGATGGCCTGTAGAAAGAAGCTGTTTCTGAATCTCATAGTTCTGCATCTTATGCTATGGACGTACTTGCCAGATGATAGGTACACAAACAGTCTGTCACCAGGGTAGGTGCAGTCCTTAATTATTCCTTTGGCCCTGCCTAGACATCTGGACAAGTGTAGGTCCTGGGTAGCTGGTATTGTGATCTTTATGATTTTCTCAGCTGCCTTCACCACTCCATGGACCTCTGTGAGGTTGCTTGTCAGGATGCTTTCTACTGTACCCCTATAAAGGGTTGTCAGAACTGTTGATGACATGTTTGCTCTCCTCAACTTTCTCAAAAAGTGCAGCCTCTGATGTGCCTTCCTGACAATGGCATTTGCATTGGTAGACCAGGACAAGTCCTTATCAATATGTATCCCCAGAAACTTCGTACTTCCCACTCTCTCCACTGTTTCTCCTTTGGTGGTAAGAGGATAATATTCCTTTCGTTTTTTCCTGTAGTCCACATTTATTTCCTTTGTCATGTTCATGTTTAGTGCTAAGTTGTTACTGTTACACCAGGTAATCAGTTGTTCCACCTCAATCCTGTATGTTGCCTCATCATCGTTGCTGATGAGGCCCACAGCTGTTGTCTCATCAGCAGACTTGATGATGTGATTAGTGTTGTAACTCACTGTGCAGTCGTGTGTTAGCAGGGTGAGCAGCAAAGGACTCAGTACACAGCCTTGAGGAACTCCAGTATTCAGAGTGATGATATCCAAGGAGTTATTTCCTACATACACTTTTTGAGGTCTGTTTGTGAGAAAGACCAGAATCCAATTACAAAGTGGTGTGTTGATGTAGTTGAAGCAGCTTCCCTACCAGCTGTATAGGGATGACTGTATTAAAAGCAGAGCTGAAGTCAATGAAAAGTAACCTCACATAGCTGTTTTTACTTTCTAGATGGTCCAGCGATAAGTGAAGTGCCAATGCTATGGCATCTGGAGTGCAGCAGTTTGCCCAGTAAGCAAACTAAAGTGGGTCAAGATCTGCAGGTAGCTTAGATGGTACTGCACCTTTGACCAGCCCCTCAAAGCTTTTTATCACAATGGAGGTTACGGCTACAGGGTGGTAGTCACTGAGCCATGATGGTGGTGACTTCTTTAGTATTGGTACTATTGTCAAGTTTTTGAAGCATTTGGAAACTATTTCCTGACTAAGAGAGATATTAAATGTACTTGTGCAGTCATTTGTGGTGCATCCTCATGTTCTAACACAATCAGCCTTTTAGTCATCATCATTCTCTTTCGGCTTTTCCCGTTAGGGGTCGCCACAGCGGATCATCTCTTTCCATTTCTTCCTATCCTCTGCATCTTGCTCTGTCACACCAACCGCCTGCATGTCCTCTCTCACCACGTCCATAAACCTTATCTTAGGCCTTCCTCTATTCCTCTTACCTGGCAGCTCCATCCTTAGCATCTTTTTCCCAATATACCCATCATCCCTCCTCAGCACATGTCCAAACCAACACAATCTCATCTCTCTTGCTTTGTCTCCAAACTGTCCAACATGAGCTGACCCTCTAATATACTGATTCATAATCCTATCCATCCTAGTCACACCGATTGCAAATCTTAACATCTTTAACTCTGCCACATCCAGCTCTGACTCCTGCCTTTTTGTCAATGCCACTGTCTCCAACCCATATAACATAGCTGGTCTCACTACCCTCTTGTAGACCTTCCCTTTCACTCTTACTGGTACCCGTCTGTCACAAATCACTCCTGACACTCTTCTAAACCCATTCCACCCTGCCTGTACTCTCTTCTTCACCTCTCTTCCATATTCACCATTACTCTGAACTGTTGATCCCAAGTACTTAAACTCGTCCACCTTTACCAACTCTACTCCCTGCATCCTCACCATTCCTCTACCCTCCCTCTCATTTACACACATATATTCTGTCTTAGCCCTCTTTACAGTTACATCATTCACACTCTGTACCAGTGTTTCATTAATTATTCCCCTTTTCCTGTTCCTATGCCATATCACGCCCTTCTTTTTCTATTTTCATTTCCTCTTGTTTTTTTTTTTTTTTTTTGCTGCTGCTTCTTCTTCTTGTGCTGTGTATTCATAGACTCTTGACTTGTTTTTTATCTCCTTTACTACCTTCCTTTTCTTCCCAATTATTTTTGTAATTGTGACAAAAGTATTGATAAATCACATCAGGTGATGCCACTTTATATGCGACGGTAAGAGCCTATGATCTCACAAGCTGCAATGCTGACCATTAATTTATGTGAGAAAGGCAGGGGCTATTGTCGTTGAAGGGGAATAATTGGACTCAAGAGTATATGACAATCGTTCATTACTGCCTCAGGTTATGAGCAGCACCTGCAACTTCCAAATTAGAGACACACTGAACAACTGCAGGGCAGAGTTACAATCAATGGCTTACAAGGACTTCAACCATCTCACTCTTAGTATAGCATCTTTTTAATGCTATCCTAAAAAAGTAACTGAATTTGGCCAAGATAACACACACAGACACACACACACACACACACACACACACACACACACACACACACACACACACACACACACACACGCGCGCGCGCACACCTGCACACCACGTGCAAAATGTTTTCCAGAAAGAGATACTGTTACCTTTCCAGTGCTTGTGTCCATTTTCCTGTCTTTCTGATAATGCTCCCATCAGTTACCCAGTCTAATGCATTAAGAATGCAATAACTGTTTGCTCTTAAAATAACCATACCCTCCTAATCAATATTCTTGAATCTCTTTCCTTTGATTCTCTGGCCGTTAAATGGTTTAGATCATACCTCAGCAATAGGCAACAGGCAGTTCTCTGGGAAAATCAAATTTCTTCCTTTTTTCCTGTCACCATTGGGGTCCCTCAGGGCTCCATTCTTGGACCACTTCTTTTCTCTTATTTATTAATGATCTCCATGTAGCAATTCCTCAAACCACCTGTATTCAGTATGCAGATGACTCCACACTAATATGCTCAGCAACCTCTCCAACTGAACTATATTCTCTTACTCAAAATGTTTTCAACATTGTAGAAACATGGTTTACCAAACGTTGCCTCCTTCTTAATGCCAAAAAAATAAAACTCCTTCTCTTTACACCCACTACTAGGTCCACCCCCTTAGACTGCTCAATCTCTTCAAATAATGGCACTGTCATTTTCCCTGACTCTACCACCAAACTTTTAGGAATAACCATTGACAATAATCTCTCATTTGATCACCATATAAACAACACCAGTAAAATAGTCAACAGAAAAATAGGATCCTTATATAGAATAAAACCTTTTTTAACCTCAACAGCCAGAGCCACGATCGCTCACTCCCATCTAATCTCAACCCTTCTGTATGCCTCACCTATATTTACCAACCTTAAGAAAACTAACCTCAACAAATTAGCAACTTCCTACAATAATATTGCCAGATTCGCTACTGGCAATCCCTTCAGAACTCACCACTGTTCTAATCTTAGGCAACTAGACTGGCTGGAATTCCAAAACCATCTGATAATCCCCCAACTCACAATTGCCCACAAAATATTTTATCAACCCAATAATACCCCTATACTCTCAAAACTCTTAATCCCATATAATAATTTGAACTCCTTACGTTCTTCTAGCAAACTCCTTGCTAGCTTAACAAAGTCTAATAATACAGCTGGTGACTCTCTGTTTACTAACACAGCAGGAAAAAAATGGAACCTGTTACCCAATGAACTAAGACTAATTACATCCTTGCCACTCTTTAAATAAAAACTTAAAAAACACCTCCAAATGCACTGGCTATGCCCTTGTAGTAACCCTGATTAACAACCATCTTCACCCCAGTTTCTTCCTCTTCTAACCAAACTTCCAAACATTTAAATACTTAGTCTTGTAATTAAGACTGATACTATTTAAACTCTAATCAACTTATTGCTTAAATCCTTCAACCTGATGTGAACTATTGTACATAACAGTTACTGTATTATATCTGTTTTAGCTTTCTTAAGCAATATTATGTTCACTGTTACTTTTCATAAGTGTTTTGATCTCTGAAATGTAATACCTACCTGATTTATTTGGTTTATTAATCCTATATTTACCATGTAACAATATTTTTTATACTTTTTATACTTTTGTATATCTGTGTGGAGCTTTTCTCCCCGGGCCTCTACTGAAAATGGATATATATCCAGCTAGACTAGCCCGGTCAACAAATGTAAATTAAATAAATAAAATAAAAATAAATAAGCCAGCTGTAATATACCTGTATGGTAAAATGTCTTGAGCAGTCATTCTTTGAAAGGTGGAAGCTATCAGATAACATTATACCAGTTTAATACATATACCTTTATGCTAATAAGTAAACCACCAAAATGCACATTTACAATTGAGTAATAACATTATTTACTACGCATAAATAAAAATAGGCAATGCATTTTGCAAAATTTAATGTGCAAGTAGCTATGCACTTTCAAAATTAAATAAATAATAATGGATTTTAAACAGACAGATGGCATAAATAATAACTATGTGTAACAGTGTATCTGGCCCTATCCATACCAGTAGATGAAGATTTACTGAATTATAATTCACTGTTATAGAGACTCATGTGCAAATTAATTCCAGTCTTCATTTTCTGTCTTTGTGCTGCAGTCCACTATACACACTTCAAAACTGAGGCAAAGACTAAATCTCTCAGTAGGTGCACTCTAAATTTGGGAAATATATAAAAAAAAGCAGGTGCCCAAGAGAGGTGTTCCAAAAAAAGAAACACTAGAAAACATCAAGTTAACAAATGGTTCATCCAATCAAATTCTTACCCCTTCAAAAGAGTCCAAAGGTACCTGTTTCCTGTTGCTTGCATAACTTGAAGATAATGATTCCTTTGCAGTATAGCTCTGCACTGGAAAAATCATTTTGTTTACGTCCATCTTAAAAAAAAAATTACACTTCCGTGTTAGAAGTCAATTAACTTCTAAAGCTGTTATACATCTTCACAAAAAATAATGGTATGATTACCACACAGCTTATTTATTTATTATGTTTTACAAGTTTGCTGTATGTTTACTGA